>NW_027140246.1:2305000-2468427 GCF_036365525.1 Heterodontus francisci
ACAAAGACCTGTGTCCAGAGTTATGTCCTGGACAGTTTATAAACAACATTTGTTTATAAATGTGGACATGAGGCTTCACATTATCATTGTCAGGAATGTAGACACAAAGACCTGTGTCCAGAGTTATGTCCGAGACAGTTTATAAACAACATTTGTTTATATATGTGGACATGAGGCTTCACATTATCATTGTCAGGAATGTAGACACAAAGACCTGTGTCCAGAGTTATGTCCGAGACAGTTTATAAACAACATTTGTTTATATATGTGGACATGAGGCTTCACATTATCATTGCCAGGAATGTAGACACAAAGACCTGTGTCCAGAGTTATGTCCTAGACAGTTTATAAACAACATTTGTTTATATATGTGGACATGAGGCTTCACATTATCATTGTCAGGAATGTAGACACAAAGACCTGTGTCCAGGGTTATGTCCTAGACAGTTTATAAACAACATTTGTTTATATATGTGGACATGAGGCTTCACATTATCATTGTCAGGAATGTAGACACAAAGACCTGTGTCCAGAGTTATGTCCGAGACAGTTTATAAACAACATTTGTTTATATATGTGGACATGAGGCTTCACATTATCATTGTCAGGAATGTAGACACAAAGACCTGTGTCCAGAGTTATGTCCTAGACAGTTTAAAAACAACATTTGTTTATATATGTGGACATGAGGCTTCACATTATCATTGTCAGGAATGTAGACACAAAGACCTGTGTCCAGAGTTATGTCCGAGACAGTTTATAAACAACATTTGTTTATATATGTGGACATGAGGCTTCACATTATCATTGTCAGGAATGTAAACACAAAGACCTGTGCCCAGAGTTATGTCCGAGACAGTTTATAAACAACATTTGTTTATATATGTGGACATGAGGCTTCACATTATCATTGCCAGGAATGTAGACACAAAGACCTCTGTCCAGAGTTATGTCCGAGACAGTTTATGAACAACATTTGTTTATATATGTGGACATGAGGCTTCACATTATCATTGTCAGGAATGTAGACACAAAGACCTGTGTCCAGAGTTATGTCCGAGACAGTTTATAAACAACATTTGTTTATATATGTGGACATGAGGCTTCACATTATCATTGTCAGGAATGTAGACACAAAGACCTGTGTCCAGAGTTATGTCCTAGACAGTTTATGAACAACATTTGTTTATATATGTGGACATGAGGCTTCACATTATCATTGCCAGGAATGTAGACACAAAGACCTCCGTCCAGAGTTATGTCCCAGACAGTTTAGAAACAACATTTGTTTATATATGTGGACATGAGGCTTCACATTATCATTGTCAGGAATGTAGACACAACGACCTGTGTACAGAGTTATGTCCTGGACAGTTTATAAACAACATTTGTTTATATATGTGGACATGAGGCTTCACATTATCATTGTCAGGAATGTAGACACAAAGACCTGTGTCCAGAGTTATGTCCGAGACAGTTTATAAACAACATTTGTTTATATATGTGGACATGAGGCTTCACATTTTCATTGTCAGGAATGTAGACACAAAGACCTGTGTCCAGAGTTATGTCCTAGACAGTTTATAAACAACATTTGTTTATATATGTGGACATGAGGCTTCACATTATCATTGCCAGGAATGTAGACACAAAGACCTGTGTCCAGAGTTATGTCCTGGACAGTTTATAAACAACATTTGTTTATATATGTGGACATGAGGCTTCACATTATCATTGCCAGGAATGTAGACACAAAGACCTGTGTCCAGAGTTATGTCCGAGACAGTTTATAAACAACATTTGTTTATATATGTGGACATGCGGCTTCACATTATCATTGTCAGGAATGTAGACACAAAGACCTGTGTCCAGAGTTATGTCCTAGACAGTTTATAAACAACATTTGTTTATATATGTGGACATGAGGCTTCACATTATCATTGCCAGGAATGTAGACACAAAGACCTGTGTCCAGAGTTATGTCCGAGACAGTTTATAAACAACATTTGTTTATATATGTGGACATGAGGCTTCACATTATCATTGTCAGGAATGTAGACACAAAGACCTGTGTCCAGAGTTATGTCCTAGACAGTTTATGAACAACATTTGTTTATATATGTGGACATGAGGCTTCACATTATCATTGCCAGGAATGTAGACACAAAGACCTGTGTCCAGAGTTATGTCCGAGACAGTTTATAAACAACATTTGTTTATATATGTGGACATGAGGCTTCACATTATCATTGCCAGGAATGTAGACACAAAGACCTGTGTCCAGAGTTATGTCCTAGACAGTTTATGAACAACATTTGTTTATATATGTGGACATGAGGCTTCACATTATCATTGCCAGGAATGTAGACACAAAGACCTACGTCCAGAGTTATGTCCCAGACAGTTTAGAAACAACATTTGTTTATATATGTGGACATGAGGCTTCACATTATCATTGTCAGGAATGTAGACACAAAGACCTGTGTCCAGAGTTATGTCCGAGACAGTTTATAAACAACATTTGTTTATATATGTGGACATGAGGCTTCACATTTTCATTGTCAGGAATGTAGACACAAAGACCTGTGTCCAGAGTTATGTCCTAGACAGTTTATAAACAACATTTGTTTATATATGTGGACATGAGGCTTCACATTATCATTGCCAGGAATGTAGACACAAAGACCTGTGTCCAGAGTTATGTCCTGGACAGTTTATAAACAACATTTGTTTATATATGTGGACATGAGGCTTCACATTATCATTGCCAGGAATGTAGACACAAAGACCTGTGTCCAGAGTTATGTCCGAGACAGTTTATAAACAACATTTGTTTATATATGTGGACATGAGGCTTCACATTATCATTGCCAGGAATGTAGACACAAAGACCTGTGTCCAGAGTTATGTCCTAGACAGTTTATGAACAACATTTGTTTATATATGTGGACATGAGGCTTCACATTATCATTGCCAGGAATGTAGACACAAAGACCTCCGTCCAGAGTTATGTCCCAGACAGTTTAGAAACAACATTTGTTTATATATGTGGACATGAGGCTTCACATTATCATTGTCAGGAATGTAGACACAACGACCTGTGTCCAGAGTTATGTCCTGGACAGTTTATAAACAACATTTGTTTATATATGTGGACATGAGGCTTCACATTATCATTGTCAGGAATGTAGACACAAAGACCTGTGTCCAGAGTTATGTCCGAGACAGTTTATAAACAACATTTGTTTATATATGTGGACATGAGGCTTCACATTTTCATTGTCAGGAATGTAGACACAAAGACCTGTGTCCAGAGTTATGTCCTAGACAGTTTATAAACAACATTTGTTTATATATGTGGACATGAGGCTTCACATTATCATTGCCAGGAATGTAGACACAAAGACCTGTGTCCAGAGTTATGTCCTGGACAGTTTATAAACAACATTTGTTTATATATGTGGACATGAGGCTTCACATTATCATTGCCAGGAATGTAGACACAAAGACCTGTGTCCAGAGTTATGTCCGAGACAGTTTATAAACAACATTTGTTTATATATGTGGACATGAGGCTTCACATTATCATTGTCAGGAATGTCGACACAAAGACCTGTGTCCAGAGTTATGTCCTAGACAGTTTATAAACAACATTTGTTTATATATGTGGACATGAGGCTTCACATTATCATTGCCAGGAATGTAGACACAAAGACCTGTGTCCAGAGTTATGTCCGAGACAGTTTATAAACAACATTTGTTTATATATGTGGACATGAGGCTTCACATTATCATTGTCAGGAATGTAGACACAAAGACCTGTGTCCAGAGTTATGTCCTAGACAGTTTATGAACAACATTTGTTTATATATGTGGACATGAAGCTTCACATTATCATTGCCAGGAATGTAGACACAAAGACCTGTGTCCAGAGTTATGTCCGAGACAGTTTATAAACAACATTTGTTTATATATGTGGACATGAGGCTTCACATTATCATTGCCAGGAATGTAGACACAAAGACCTGTGTCCAGAGTTATGTCCTAGACAGTTTATAAACAACATTTGTTTATATATGTGGACATGAGGCTTCACATTATCATTGCCAGGAATGTAGACACAAAGACCTGTGTCCAGAGTTATGTCCGAGACAGTTTATAAACAACATTTGTTTATATATGTGGACATGAGGCTTCACATTATCATTGCCAGGAATGTAGACACAAAGACCTGTGTGCAGAGTTATGTCCTAGACAGTTTATAAACAACATTTGTTTATATATGTGGACATGAGGCTTCACATTATCATTGCCAGGAATGTAGACACAAAGACCTGTGTCCAGAGTTATGTCCGAGACAGTTTATAAACAACATTTGTTTATATATGTGGACATGAGGCTTCACATTATCATTGTCAGGAATGTAGACACAAAGACCTGTGTCCAGAGTTATGTCCTAGACAGTTTATAAACAACATTTGTTTATATATGTGGACATGAGGCTTCACATTATCATTGTCAGGAATGTAGACACAAAGACCTGTGTCCAGAGTTATGTCCGAGACAGTTTATAAACAACATTTGTTTATATATGAGGACATGAGGCTTCACATTATCATTGCCAGGAATGTAGACACAAAGACCTCTGTCCAGAGTTATGTCCGAGACAGTTTATGAACAACATTTGTTTATATATGTGGACATGAGGCTTCACATTATCATTGTCAGGAATGTAGACACAAAGACCTGTGTCCAGAGTTATGTCCGAGACAGTTTATAAACAACATTTGTTTATATATGTGGACATGAGGCTTCACATTATCATTGTCAGGAATGTAGACACAAAGACCTGTGTCCAGAGTTATGTCCTAGACAGTTTATGAACAACATTTGTTTATATATGTGGACATGAGGCCTCACATTATCATTGCCAGGAATGTAGACACAAAGACCTCCGTCCAGAGTTATGTCCCAGACAGTTTAGAAACAACATTTGTTTATATATGTGGACATGAGGCTTCACATTATCATTGTCAGGAATGTAGACACAACGACCTGTGTCCAGAGTTATGTCCTGGACAGTTTATAAACAACATTTGTTTATATATGTGGACATGAGGCTTCACATTATCATTGTCAGGAATGTAGACACAAAGACCTGTGTCCAGAGTTATGTCCGAGACAGTTTATAAACAACATTTGTTTATATATGTGGACATGAGGCTTCACATTTTCATTGTCAGGAATGTAGACACAAAGACCTGTGTCCAGAGTTATGTCCTAGACAGTTTATAAACAACATTTGTTTATATATGTGGACATGAGGCTTCACATTATCATTGCCAGGAATGTAGACACAAAGACCTGTGTCCAGAGTTATGTCCTAGACAGTTTATAAACAACATTTGTTTATATATGTGGACATGAGGCTTCACATTATCATTGCCAGGAATGTAGACACAAAGACCTGTGTCCAGAGTTATGTCCGAGACAGTTTATAAACAACATTTGTTTATATATGTGGACATGAGGCTTCACATTATCATTGTCAGGAATGTAGACACAAAGACCTGTGTCCAGAGTTATGTCCTAGACAGTTTATAAACAACATTTGTTTATATATGTGGACATGAGGCTTCACATTATCATTGCCAGGAATGTAGACACAAAGACCTGTGTCCAGAGTTATGTCCGAGACCATTTATAAACAACATTTGTTTATATATGAGGACATGAGGCTTCACATTATCATTGCCAGGAATGTAGACACAAAGACCTCTGTCCAGAGTTATGTCCGAGACAGTTTATGAACAACATTTGTTTATATATGTGGACATGAGGCTTCACATTATCATTGTCAGGAATGTAGACACAAAGACCTGTGTCCAGAGTTATGTCCGAGACAGTTTATAAACAACATTTGTTTATATATGTGGACATGAGGCTTCACATTATCATTGTCAGGAATGTAGACACAAAGACCTGTGTCCAGAGTTATGTCCTAGACAGTTTATGAACAACATTTGTTTATATATGTGGACATGAGGCTTCACATTATCATTGCCAGGAATGTAGACACAAAGACCTCCGTCCAGAGTTATGTCCCAGACAGTTTAGAAACAACATTTGTTTATATATGTGGACATGAGGCTTCACATTATCATTGTCAGGAATGTAGACACAACGACCTGTGTCCAGAGTTATGTCCTGGACAGTTTATAAACAACATTTGTTTATATATGTGGACATGAGGCTTCACATTATCATTGTCAGGAATGTAGACACAAAGACCTGTGTCCAGAGTTATGTCCGAGACAGTTTATAAACAACATTTGTTTATATATGTGGACATGAGGCTTCACATTTTCATTGTCAGGAATGTAGACACAAAGACCTGTGTCCAGAGTTATGTCCTAGACAGTTTATAAACAACATTTATTTATATATGTGGACATGAGGCTTCACATTATCATTGTCAGGAATGTAGACACAAAGACCTGTGTCCAGAGTTATGTCCTAGACAGTTTATAAACAACATTTGTTTATATATGTGGACATGAGGCTTCACATTATCATTGCCAGGAATGTAGACACAAAGACCTGTGTCCAGAGTTATGTCCTAGACAGTTTATAAACAACATTTGTTTATATATGTGGACATGAGGCTTCACATTATCATTGCCAGGAATGTAGACACAAAGACCTGTGTCCAGAGTTATGTCCGAGACAGTTTATAAACAACATTTGTTTATATATGTGGACATGAGGCTTCACATTATCATTGTCAGGAATGTAGACACAAAGACCTGTGTCCAGAGTTATGTCCTAGACAGTTTATAAACAACATTTGTTTATATATGTGGACATGAGGCTTCACATTATCATTGCCAGGAATGTAGACACAAAGACCTGTGTCCAGAGTTATGTCCGAGACCATTTATAAACAACATTTGTTTATATATGAGGACATGAGGCTTCACATTATCATTGCCAGGAATGTAGACACAAAGACCTCTGTCCAGAGTTATGTCCGAGACAGTTTATGAACAACATTTGTTTATATATGTGGACATGAGGCTTCACATTATCATTGTCAGGAATGTAGACACAAAGACCTGTGTCCAGAGTTATGTCCGAGACAGTTTATAAACAACATTTGTTTATATATGTGGACATGAGGCTTCACATTATCATTGTCAGGAATGTAGACACAAAGACCTGTGTCCAGAGTTATGTCCTAGACAGTTTATGAACAACATTTGTTTATATATGTGGACATGAGGCTTCACATTATCATTGCCAGGAATGTAGACACAAAGACCTCCGTCCAGAGTTATGTCCCAGACAGTTTAGAAACAACATTTGTTTATATATGTGGACATGAGGCTTCACATTATCATTGTCAGGAATGTAGACACAACGACCTGTGTCCAGAGTTATGTCCTGGACAGTTTATAAACAACATTTGTTTATATATGTGGACATGAGGCTTCACATTATCATTGTCAGGAATGTAGACACAAAGACCTGTGTCCAGAGTTATGTCCGAGACAGTTTATAAACAACATTTGTTTATATATGTGGACATGAGGCTTCACATTTTCATTGTCAGGAATGTAGACACAAAGACCTGTGTCCAGAGTTATGTCCTAGACAGTTTATAAACAACATTTATTTATATATGTGGACATGAGGCTTCACATTATCATTGCCAGGAATGTAGACACAAAGACCTGTGTCCAGAGTTATGTCCTGGACAGTTTATAAACAACATTTGTTTATATATGTGGACATGAGGCTTCACATTATCATTGCCAGGAATGTAGACACAAAGACCTGTGTCCAGAGTTATGTCCGAGACAGTTTATAAACAACATTTGTTTATATATGTGGACATGAGGCTTCACATTATCATTGTCAGGAATGTCGACACAAAGACCTGTGTCCAGAGTTATGTCCTAGACAGTTTATAAACAACATTTGTTTATATATGTGGACATGAGGCTTCACATTATCATTGCCAGGGATGTAGACACAAAGGCCTGTGTCCAGAGTTATGTCCGAGACAGTTTATAAACAACATTTGTTTATATATGTGGACATGAGGCTTCACATTATCATTGCCAGGAATGTAGACACAAAGACCTGTGTCCAGAGTTATGTCCTAGACAGTTTATAAACAACATTTGTTTATATATGTGGACATGAGGCTTCACATTATCATTGCCAGGAATGTAGACACAAAGACCTGTGTCCAGAGTTATGTCCGAGACAGTTTATAAACAACATTTGTTTATATATGAGGACATGAGGCTTCACATTATCATTGCCAGGAATGTAGACACAAAGACCTCTGTCCAGAGTTATGTCCGAGACAGTTTATGAACAACATTTGTTTATATATGTGGACATGAGGCTTCACATTATCATTGTCAGGAATGTAGACACAAAGACCTGTGTCCAGAGTTATGTCCGAGACAGTTTATAAACAACATTTGTTTATATATGTGGACATGAGGCTTCACATTATCATTGTCAGGAATGTAGACACAAAGACCTGTGTCCAGAGTTATGTCCTAGACAGTTTATGAACAACATTTGTTTATATATGTGGACATGAGGCTTCACATTATCATTGCCAGGAATGTAGACACAAAGACCTCCGTCCAGAGTTATGTCCCAGACAGTTTAGAAACAACATTTGTTTATATATGTGGACATGAGGCTTCACATTATCATTGTCAGGAATGTAGACACAACGACCTGTGTCCAGAGTTATGTCCTGGACAGTTTATAAACAACATTTGTTTATATATGTGGACATGAGGCTTCACATTATCATTGTCAGGAATGTAGACACAAAGACCTGTGTCCAGAGTTATGTCCGAGACAGTTTATAAACAACATTTGTTTATATATGTGGACATGAGGCTTCACATTTTCATTGTCAGGAATGTAGACACAAAGACCTGTGTCCAGAGTTATGTCCTAGACAGTTTATAAACAACATTTATTTATATATGTGGACATGAGGCTTCACATTATCATTGCCAGGAATGTAGACACAAAGACCTGTGTCCAGAGTTATGTCCTGGACAGTTTATAAACAACATTTGTTTATATATGTGGACATGAGGCTTCACATTATCATTGCCAGGAATGTAGACACAAAGACCTGTGTCCAGAGTTATGTCCGAGACAGTTTATAAACAACATTTGTTTATATATGTGGACATGAGGCTTCACATTATCATTGTCAGGAATGTAGACACAAAGACCTGTGTCCAGAGTTATGTCCTAGACAGTTTATAAACAACATTTGTTTATATATGTGGACATGAGGCTTCACATTATCATTGCCAGGAATGTAGACACAAAGGCCTGTGTCCAGAGTTATGTCCTAGACAGTTTATAAACAACATTTGTTTATATATGTGGACATGAGGCTTCACATTATCATTGCCAGGAATGTAGACACAAAGACCTGTGTCCAGAGTTATGTCCTAGACAGTTTATAAACAACATTTGTTTATATATGTGGACATGAGGCTTCACATTATCATTGCCAGGAATGTAGACACAAAGACCTGCGTCCAGAGTTATGTCCGAGACAGTTTATAAACAACATTTGTTTATATATGTGGACATGAGGCTTCACATTATCATTGCCAGGAATGTAGACACAAAGACCTGTGTCCAGTGTTATGTCCGAGACAGTTTATAAACAACATTTGTTTATATATGTGGACATGAGGCTTCACATTATCATTGCCAGGAATGTAGACACAAAGACCTGTGTCCAGAGTTATGGCCGACACTTTTTATGAACAACATTTGTTTATATATGTGGACATGAGGCTTCACATTATCATTGTCAGGAATGTAGACACAAAGACCTGTGTCCAGAGTTATGTCCGAGACAGTTTATAAACAACATTTGTTTATATATGTGGACATGAGGCTTCACATTATCATTGTCAGGAATGTAGACACAAAGACCTGTGTCCAGAGTTATGTCCTAGACAGTTTATAAACAACATTTGTTTATATATGTGGACATGAGGCTTCACATTGTCATTGTCGGGAATGTAGACACAAAGACCTGTGTCCAGAGTTATGTCCTAGACAGTTTATAAACAACATTTGTTTATATATGTGGACATGAGGCTTCACATTATCTTTGCCAGGAATGTAGACACAAAGACCTGTGTCCAGAGTTATGTCCTAGACAGTTTATAAACAACATTTGTTTATATATGTGGACATGAGGCTTCACATTATCATTGTCAGGAATGTAGACACAAAGACCTGTGTCCAGAGTTATGTCCTAGACAGTTTATAAACAACATTTGTTTATATATGTGGACATGAGGCTTCACATTATCATTGCCAGGAATGTAGACACAAAGACCTGTGTCCAGAGTTATGTCCGAGACAGTTTATAAACAACATTTGTTTATATATGTGGACATGAGGCTTCACATTATCATTGTCAGGAATGTAGACACAAAGACCTGTGTCCAGAGTTATGTCCGAGACAGTTTATAAACAACATTTGTTTATATATGTGGACATGAGGCTTCACATTATCATTGTCAGGAATGTAGACACAAAGACCTGTGTCCAGAGTTATGTCCGAGACAGTTTATAAACAACATTTGTTTATATATGTGGACATGAGGCTTCACATTATCATTGCCAGGAATGTAGACACAAAGACCTGTGTCCAGAGTTATGTCCTAGACAGTTTATAAACAACATTTGTTTATATATGTGGACATGAGGCTTCACATTATCATTGCCAGGAATGTAGACACAAAGACCTGTGTCCAGAGTTATGTCCGAGACAGTTTATAAACAACATTTGTTTATATATGTGGACATGAGGCTTCACATTATCATTGCCAGGAATGTAGACACAAAGACCTGTGTCCAGAGTTATGTCCTAGACAGTTTATAAACAACATTTGTTTATATATGTGGACATGAGGCTTCACATTATCATTGCCAGGAATGTAGACACAAAGACCTGTGTCCAGAGTTATGTCCGAGACAGTTTATAAACAACATTTGTTTATATATGTGGACATGAGGCTTCACATTATCATTGTCAGGAATGTAGACACAAAGACCTGTGTCCAGAGTTATGTCCTAGACAGTTTATAAACAACATTTGTTTATATATGTGGACATGAGGCTTCACATTATCATTGTCAGGAATGTAGACACAAAGACCTGTGTCCAGAGTTATGTCCGAGACAGTTTATAAACAACATTTGTTTATATATGAGGACATGAGGCTTCACATTATCATTGCCAGGAATGTAGACACAAAGAACTCTGTCCAGAGTTATGTCCGAGACAGTTTATGAACAACATTTGTTTATATATGTGGACATGAGGCTTCACATTATCATTGTCAGGAATGTAGACACAAAGACCTGTGTCCAGAGTTATGTCCGAGACAGTTTATAAACAACATTTGTTTATATATGTGGACATGAGGCTTCACATTATCATTGTCAGGAATGTAGACACAAAGACCTGTGTCCAGAGTTATGTCCTGGACAGTTTATAAACAACATTCGTTTATATATGTGGACATGAGGCTTCACATTATCATTGTCAGGAATGTAGACACAAAGACCTGTGTCCAGAGTTATGTCCGAGACAGTTTATAAACAACATTTGTTTATATATGTGGACATGAGGCTTCACATTTTCATTGTCAGGAATGTAGACACAAAGACCTGTGTCCAGAGTTATGTCCTAGACAGTTTATAAACAACATTTGTTTATATATGTGGACATGAGGCTTCACATTATCATTGCCAGGAATGTAGACACAAAGACCTGTGTCCAGAGTTATGTCCTGGACAGTTTATAAACAACATTTGTTTATATATGTGGACATGAGGCTTCACATTATCATTGCCAGGAATGTAGACACAAAGACCTGTGTCCAGAGTTATGTCCGAGACAGTTTATAAACAACATTTGTTTATATATGTGGACATGAGGCTTCACATTATCATTGTCAGGAATGTAGACACAAAGACCTGTGTCCAGAGTTATGTCCTAGACAGTTTATAAACAACATTTGTTTATATATGTGGACATGAGGCTTCACATTATCATTGCCAGGAATGTAGACACAAAGACCTGTGTCCAGAGTTATGTCCGAGACAGTTTATAAACAACATTTGTTTATATATGTGGACATGAGGCTTCACATTATCATTGTCAGGAATGTAGACACAAAGACCTGTGTCCAGAGTTATGTCCTAGACAGTTTATGAACAACATTTGTTTATATATGTGGACATGAGGCTTCACATTATCATTGCCAGGAATGTAGACACAAAGACCTGTGTCCAGAGTTATGTCCGAGACAGTTTATAAACAACATTTGTTTATATATGTGGACATGAGGCTTCACATTATCATTGCCAGGAATGTAGACACAAAGACCTGTGTCCAGAGTTATGTCCTAGACAGTTTATAAACAACATTTGTTTATATATGTGGACATGAGGCTTCACATTATCATTGCCAGGAATGTAGACACAAAGACCTGCGTCCAGAGTTATGTCCGAGACAGTTTATAAACAACATTTGTTTATATATGTGGACATGAGGCTTCACATTATCATTGCCAGGAATGTAGACACAAAGACCTGTGTCCAGTGTTATGTCCGAGACAGTTTATAAACAACATTTGTTTATATATGTGGACATGAGGCTTCACATTATCATTGCCAGGAATGTAGACACAATGACCTGTGTCCAGAGTTATGTCCGACACATTTTATAAACAACATTTGTTTATATATGTGGACATGAGGCTTCACATTATCATTGTCAGGAATGTAGACACAAAGACATGTGTCCAGAGTTATGTCCGAGACAGTTTATAAACAACATTTGTTTATATATGTGGACATGAGGCTTCACATTATCATTGTCAGGAATGTAGACACAAAGACCTGTGTCCAGAGTTATGTCCTAGACAGTTTATAAACAACATTTGTTTATATATGTGGACATGAGGCTTCACATTGTCATTGTCGGGAATGTAGACACAAAGACCTGTGTCCAGAGTTATGTCCTAGACAGTTTATAAACAACATTTGTTTATATATGTGGACATGAGGCTTCACATTATCTTTGCCAGGAATGTAGACACAAAGACCTGTGTCCAGAGTTATGTCCTAGACAGTTTATAAACAACATTTGTTTATATATGTGGACATGTGGCTTCACATTATCATTGTCAGGAATGTAGACACAAAGACCTGTGTCCAGAGTTATGTCCTAGACAGTTTATAAACAACATTTGTTTATATTTGTGGACATGAGGCTTCACATTATGATTGTCAGGAATGTAGACACAAAGACCTGTGTCCAGAGTTATGTCCTAGACAGTTTATAAACAACATTTGTTTATATATGTGGACATGAGGCTTCACATTATCATTGCCAGGAATGTAGACACAAAGACCTGTGTCCAGAGTTATGTCCGAGACAGTTTATAAACAACATTTGTTTATATATGTGGACATGAGGCTTCACATTATCATTGTCAGGAATGTAGACACAAAGACCTGTGTCCAGAGTTATGTCCGAGACAGTTTATAAACAACATTTGTTTATATATGTGGACATGAGGCTTCACATTATCATTGTCAGGAATGTAGACACAAAGACCTGTGTCCAGAGTTATGTCCTAGACAGTTTATAAACAACATTTGTTTATATATGTGGACATGAGGCTTCACATTATCATTGTCAGGAATGTAAACACAAAGACCTGTGTCCAGAGTTATGTCCGAGACAGTTTATAAACAACATTTGTTTATATATGTGGACATGAGGCTTCACATTATCATTGCCAGGAATGTAGACACAAAGACCTGTGTCCAGAGTTATGTCCGAGACAGTTTATGAACAACATTTGTTTATATATGTGGACATGAGGCTTCACGTTATCATTGTCAGGAATGTAGACACAAAGACCTGTGTCCAGAGTTATGTCCTAGACAGTTTATAAACAACATTTGTTTATATATGTGGACATGAGGCTTCACATTATCATTGTCAGGAATGTAGACACAAAGACCTGTGTCCAGAGTTATGTCCGAGACAGTTTATAAACAACATTTGTTTATATATGTGGACATGAGGCTTCACATTATCATTGTCAGGAATGTAGACACAAAGACCTGTGTCCAGAGTTATGTCCGAGACAGTTTATGAACAACATTTGTTTATATATGTGGACATGAGGCTTCACATTATCATTGCCAGGAATGTAGACACAAAGACCTCCGTCCAGAGTTATGTCCCAGACAGTTTAGAAACAACATTTGTTTATATATGTGGACATGAGGCTTCACATTATCATTGTCAGGAATGTAGACACAAAGACCTGTGTCCAGAGTTATGTCCTGGACAGTTTATAAACAACATTTGTTTATATATGTGGACATGAGGCTTCACATTATCATTGTCAGGAATGTAGACACAAAGACCTGTGTCCAGAGTTATGTCCGAGAAAGTTTATAAACAACATTTGTTTATATATGTGGACATGAGGCTTCACATTTTCATTGTCAGGAATGTAGACACAAAGACCTGTGTCCAGAGTTATGTCCTAGACAGTTTATAAACAACATTTGTTTATATATGTGGACATGAGGCTTCACATTATCATTGCCAGGAATGTAGACACAAAGACCTGTGTCCAGAGTTATGTCCTGGACAGTTTATAAGCAACATTTGTTTATATATGTGGACATGAGGCTTCACATTATCATTGCCAGGAATGTAGACACAAAGACCTGTGTCCAGAGTTATGTCCGAGACAGTTTATAAACAACATTTGTTTATATATGTGGACATGAGGCTTCACATTATCATTGTCAGGAATGTAGACACAAAGACCTGTGTCCAGAGTTATGTCCTAGACAGTTTATAAACAACATTTGTTTATATATGTGGACATGAGGCTTCACATTATCATTGCCAGGAATGTAGACACAAAGACCTGTGTCCAGAGTTATGTCCGAGACAGTTTATAAACAACATTTGTTTATATATGTGGACATGAGGCTTCACATTATCATTGTCAGGAATGTAGACACAAAGACCTGTGTCCAGAGTTATGTCCTAGACAGTTTATGAACAACATTTGTTCATATATGTGGACATGAGGCTTCACATTATCATTGCCAGGAATGTAGACACAAAGACCTGTGTCCAGAGTTATGTCCGAGACAGTTTATAAACAACATTTGTTTATATATGTGGACATGAGGCTTCAAATTATCATTGCCAGGAATGTAGACACAAAGACCTGTGTCCAGAGTTATGTCCTAGACAGTTTATAAACAACATTTGTTTATATATGTGGACATGAGGCTTCACATTATCATTGCCAGGAATGTAGACACAAAGACCTGTGTCCAGAGTTATGTCCGAGACAGTTTATAAACAACATTTGTTTATATATGTGGACATGAGGCTTCACATTATCATTGCCAGGAATGTAGACACAAAGACCTGTGTCCAGTGTTATGTCCGAGACAGTTTATAAACAACATTTGTTTATATATGTGGACATGAGGCTTCACATTATCATTGCCAGGAATGTAGACACAAAGACCTGTGTCCAGAGTTATGTCCGAGACAGTTTATAAACAACATTTGTTTATATATGAGGACATGAGGCTTCACATTATCATTGTCAGGAATGTAGACACAAAGACCTGTGTCCAGAGTTATGTCCGAGACAGTTTATAAACAACATTTGTTTATATATGTGGACATGAGGCTTCACATTATCATTGTCAGGAATGTAGACACAAAGACCTGTGTCCAGAGTTATGTCCTAGACAGTTTATAAACAACATTTGTTTATATATGTGGACATGAGGCTTCACATTATCATTGCCAGGAATGTAGACACAAAGACCTGTGTCCAGAGTTATGTCCGAGACAGTTTATAAACAACATTTGTTTATATATGTGGACATGAGGCTTCACATTATCATTGTCAGGAATGTAGACACAAAGATCTGTGTCCAGAGTTATGTCCGAGACAGTTTATAAACAACATTTGTTTATATATGTGGACACGAGGCTTCACATTATCATTGTCAGGAATGTAGACACAAAGACCTGTGTCCAGAGTTATGTCCTAGACAGTTTATAAACAACATTTGTTTATATATGTGGACATGAGGCTTCACATTATCATTGTCAGGAATGTAGACACAAAGACCTGTGTCCAGAGTTATGTCCGATACAGTTTATAAACAACATTTGTTTATATATGTGGACATGAGGCTTCACATTATCATTGCCAGGAATGTAGACACAAAGACCTGTGTCCAGAGTTATGTCCGAGACAGTTTATAAACAACATTTGTTTATATATGTGGACATGAGGCTTCACATTATCATTGCCAGGAATGTAGACACAAAGACCTGTGTCCAGAGTTATGTCCGAGACAGTTTATAAACAACATTTGTTTATATATGAGGACATGAGGCTTCACATTATCATTGTCAGGAATGTAGACACAAAGACCTGTGTCCAGAGTTATGTCCGAGACAGTTTATAAACAACATTTGTTTATATATGTGGACATGAGGCTTCACATTATCATTGTCAGGAATGTAGACACAAAGACCTGTGTCCAGAGTTATGTCCTAGACAGTTTATAAACAACATTTGTTTATATATGTGGACATGAGGCTTCACATTATCATTGCCAGGAATGTAGACACAAAGACCTGTGTCCAGAGTTATGTCCGAGACAGTTTATAAACAACATTTGTTTATATATGTGGACATGAGGCTTCACATTATCATTGTCAGGAATGTAGACACAAAGATCTGTGTCCAGAGTTATGTCCGAGACAGTTTATAAACAACATTTGTTTATATATGTGGACACGAGGCTTCACATTATCATTGTCAGGAATGTAGACACAAAGACCTGTGTCCAGAGTTATGTCCTAGACAGTTTATAAACAACATTTGTTTATATATGTGGACATGAGGCTTCACATTATCATTGTCAGGAATGTAGACACAAAGACCTGTGTCCAGAGTTATGTCCGAGACAGTTTATAAACAACATTTGTTTATATATGTGGACATGAGGCTTCACATTATCATTGCCAGGAATGTAGACACAAAGACCTGTGTCCAGGGTTATGTCCCAGACAGTTTATAAACCACATTTGTTTATATATGTGGACATGAGGCTTCACATTATCATTGTCAGGAATGTAGACACAAAGACCTGTGTCCAGAGTTATGTCCTCGACAGTTTATAAACAACATTTGTTTATATATGTGGACATGAGGCTTCACATTATCATTGTCAGGAATGTAGACACAAAGACCTGTGTCCAGAGTTATGTCCGAGACAGTTTATAAACAACATTTGTTTATATATGTGGACATGACGCTTCACATTATCATTGTCAGGAATGTAGACACAAAGACCTGTGTCCAGAGTTATGTCCTAGACAGTTTATAAACAACATTTGTTTATATATGTGGACATGAGGCTTCACATTATCATTGTCAGGAATGTAGACACAAAGACCTGTGTCCAGAGTTATGTCCTAGACAGTTTATAAACAACATTTGTTTATATATGTGGACATGAGGCTTCACATTATCATTGCCAGGAATGTAGACACAAAGACCTGTGTCCAGAGTTATGTCCGAGACATTTTATAAACAACATTTGTTTTTATATGTGGACATGAGGCTTCACATTATCATTGTCAGGAATGTAGACACAAAGACCTGTGTCCAGAGTTATGTTCTGGACAGTTTATAAACAACATTTGTTTATATATGTGGACATGTGGCTTCACATTATCATTGTCAGGAATGTAAACACAAAGACCTGTGTCCAGAGTTATGTCCGAGACAGTTTATAAACAACATTTGTTTATATATGTGGACATGAGGCTTCACATTATCATTGCCAGGAATGTAGACACAAAGACCTGTGTCCAGAGTTATGTCCGAGACAGTTTATAAACAACATTTGTTTATATATGTGGACATGAGGCTTCACATTATCATTGTCAGGAATGTAGACACAAAGACCTGTGTCCAGAGTTATGTCCTAGACAGTTTATAAACAACATTTGTTTATATATGTGGACATGTGGCTTCACATTATCATTGTCAGGAATGTAAACACAAAGACCTGTGCCCAGAGTTATGTCCGAGACAGTTTATAAACAACATTTGTTTATATATGTGGACATGAGGCTTCACATTATCATTGCCAGGAATGTAGACACAAAGACCTGTGTCCAGAGTTATGTCCGAGACAGTTTATAAACAACATTTGTTTATATATGTGGACATGAGGCTTCACATTATCATTGTCAGGAATGTAGACACAAAGACCTGTGTCCAGAGTTATGTCCTAGACAGTTTATAAACAACATTTGTTTATATATGTGGACATGAGGCTTCACATTATCATTGTCAGGAATGTAGACACAAAGACCTGTGTCCAGAGTTATGTCCTAGACAGTTTATAAACAACATTTGTTTATATATGTGGACATGAGGCTTCACATTATCATTGTCAGGAATGTAGACACAAAGACCTCTGTCCAGAGTTATGTCCGAGACAGTTTATAAACAGCATTTGTTTATATATGTGGACATGAGGCTTCACATTATCATTGTCAGGAATGTAGACACAAAGACCTGTGTCCAGAGTTATGTTCTGGACAGTTTATAAACAACATTTGTTTATATATGTGGACATGTGGCTTCACATTATCATTGTCAGGAATGTAAACACAAAGACCTGTGTCCAGAGTTATGTCCGAGACAGTTTATAAACAACATTTGTTTATATATGTGGACATGAGGCTTCACATTATCATTGCCAGGAATGTAGACACAAAGACCTGTGTCCAGAGTTATGTCCGAGACAGTTTATAAACAACATTTGTTTATATATGTGGACATGAGGCTTCACATTATCATTGTCAGGAATGTAGACACAAAGATCTGTGTCCAGAGTTATGTCCGAGACAGTTTATAAACAACATTTGTTTATATATGTGGACACGAGGCTTCACATTATCATTGTCAGGAATGTAGACACAAAGACCTGTGTCCAGAGTTATGTCCGAGACAGTTTATAAACAACATTTGTTTTTATATGTGGACATGAGGCTTCATATTATCATTGTCAGGAATGTAGACACAAAGACCTGTGTCCAGAGTTATGTTCTGGACAGTTTATAAACAACATTTGTTTATATATGTGGACATGTGGCTTCACATTATCATTGTCAGGAATGTAAACACAAAGACCTGTGTCCAGAGTTATGTCCGAGACAGTTTATAAACAACATTTGTTTATATATGTGGACATGAGGCTTCACATTATCATTGCCAGGAATGTAGACACAAAGACCTGTGTCCAGAGTTATGTCCGAGACAGTTTATAAACAACATTTGTTTATATATGTGGACATGAGGCTTCACATTATCATTGTCAGGAATGTAGACACAAAGACCTGTGTCCAGAGTAATGTCCTAGACAGTTTATAAACAACATTTGTTTATATATGTGGACATGTGGCTTCACATTATCATTGTCAGGAATGTAAACACAAAGACCTGTGTCCAGAGTTATGTCCGAGACAGTTTATAAACAACATTTGTTTATATATGTGGACATGAGGCTTCACATTATCATTGCCAGGAATGTAGACACAAAGACCTGTGTCCAGAGTTATGTCCGAGACAGTTTATAAACAACATTTGTTTATATATGTGGACATGAGGCTTCACATTATCATTGTCAGGAATGTAGACACAAAGACCTGTGTCCAGAGTTATGTCCTAGACAGTTTATAAACAACATTTGTTTATATATGTGGACATGAGGCTTCACATTATCATTGTCAGGAATGTAGACACAAAGATCTGTGTCCAGAGTTATGTCCGAGACAGTTTATAAACAACATTTGTTTATATATGTGGACATGAGGCTTCACATTATCATTGTCAGGAATGTAGACACAAAGACCTGTGTCCAGAGTTATGTCCTAGACAGTTTATAAACAACATTTGTTTATATATGTGGACATGAGGCTTCACATTATCATTGTCAGGAATGTAGACACAAAGACCTGTGTCCAGAGTTATGTCCGAGACAGTTTATAAACAGCATTTGTTTATATATGTGGACATGAGGCTTCACATTATCATTGTCAGGAATGTAGACACAAAGACCTGTGTCCAGAGTTATGTTCTGGACAGTTTATAAACAACATTTGTTTATATATGTGGACATGTGGCTTCACATTATCATTGTCATGAATGTAAACACAAAGACCTGTTTCCAGAGTTATGTCCGAGACAGTTTATAAACAAAATTTGTTTATATATGTGGACATGAGGCTTCACATTATCATTGCCAGGAATGTAGACACAAAGACCTGTGTCCAGAGTTATGTCCGAGACAGTTTATTAACAACATTTGTTTATATATGTGGACATGAGGCTTCACATTATCATTGTCAGGAATGTAGACACAAAGATCTGTGTCCAGAGTTATGTCCGAGACAGTTTATAAACAACATTTGTTTATATATGTGGACACGAGGCTTCACATTATCATTGTCAGGAATGTAGACACAAAGACCTGTGTCCAGAGTTATGTCCTAGACAGTTTATAAACAACATTTGTTTATATATGTGGACATGAGGCTTCACATTATCATTGTCAGGAATGTAGACACAAAGACCTGTGTCCAGAGTTATGTCCGAGACAGTTTATAAACAACATTTGTTTATATATGTGGACATGAGGCTTCACATTATCATTGCCAGGAATGTAGACACAAAGACCTGTGTCCAGAGTTATGTCCCAGACAGTTTATAAACAACATTTGTTTATATATGTGGACATGAGGCTTCACATTATCATTGTCAGGAATGTAGACACAAAGACCTGTGTCCAGGGTTATGTCCGAGACAGTTTATAAACAACATTTGTTTATATATGTGGACATGAGGCTTCACATTATCATTGTCAGGAATGTAGACACAAAGACCTGTGTCCAGAGTTATGTCCGAGACAGTTTATAACCAACATTTGTTTATATATGTGGACATGAGGCTTCACATTATCATTGTCAGGAATGTAGACACAAAGACCTGTGTCCAGAGTTATGTCCTAGACAGTTTATAAACAACATTTGTTTATATATGTGGACATGAGGCTTCACATTATCATTGTCAGGAATGTAGACACAAAGACCTGTGTCCAGAGTTATGTCCTAGACAGTTTATAAACAACATTTGTTTATATATGTGGACATGTGGCTTCACATTATCATTGTCAGGAATGTAAACACAAAGACCTGTGTCCAGAGTTATGTCCGAGACAGTTTATAAACAACATTTGTTTATATATGTGGACATGAGGCTTCACATTATCATTGCCAGGAATGTAGACACAAAGACCTGTGTCCAGAGTTATGTCCGAGACAGTTTATAAACAACATTTGTTTATATATGTGGACATGAGGCTTCACATTATCATTGTCAGGAATGTAGACACAAAGACCTGTGTCCAGAGTTATGTCCTAGACAGTTTATAAACAACATTTGTTTATATATGTGGACATGAGGCTTCACATTATCATTGTCAGGAATGTAGACACAAAGACCTGTGTCCAGAGTTATGTCCTAGACAGTTTATAAACAACATTTGTTTATATATGTGGACATGAGGCTTCACATTATCATTGTCAGGAATGTAGACACAAAGACCTCTGTCCAGAGTTATGTCCGAGACAGTTTATAAACAGCATTTGTTTATATATGTGGACATGAGGCTTCACATTATCATTGTCAGGAATGTAGACACAAAGACCTGTGTCCAGAGTTATGTCCTAGACAGTTTATAAACAACATTTGTTTATATATGTGGACATGAGGCTTCACATTATCATTGTCAGGAATGTAGACACAAAGACCTGTGTCCAGAGTTATGTCCTAGACAGTTTATAAACAACATTTGTTTATATATGTGGACATGAGGCTTCACATTATCTTTGCCAGGAATGTAGACACAAAGACCTGTGTCCAGAGTTATGTCCGAGACAGTTTATAAACAACATTTGTTTATAAATGTGGACATGAGGCTTCACATTATCATTGCCAGGAATGTAGACACAAAGACCTGTGTCCAGAGTTATGTCCGAGACAGTTTATAAACAGCATTTGTTTATATATGTGGACATGAGGCTTCACATTATCATTGTCAGGAATGTAGACACAAAGACCTGTGTCCAGAGTTATGTCCTAGACAGTTTATAAACAACATTTGTTTATATATGTGGACATGAGGCTTCACATTATCATTGCCAGGAATGTAGACACAAAGACCTGTGTCCAGAGTTATGTCCGAGACAGTTTATAAACAACATTTGTTTATATATGTGGACATGAGGCTTCACATTATCATTGTCAGGAATGTAGACACAAAGACCTGTGTCCAGAGTTATGTCCGAGACAGTTTATCAACAACATTTGTTTATATATGTGGACATGAGGCTTCACATTATCATTGTCAGGAATGTAGACACAAAGATCTGTGTCCAGAGTTATGTCCGAGACAGTTTATAAACAACATTTGTTTATATATGTGGACACGAGGCTTCACATTATCATTGTCAGGAATGTAGACACAAAGACCTGTGTCCAGAGTTATGTCCTACTCAGTTTATAAACAACATTTGTTTATATATGTGGACATGAGGCTTCACATTATCATTGTCAGGAATGTAGACACAAAGACCTGTGTCCAGAGTTATGTCCGAGACAGTTTATAAACAGCATTTGTTTATATATGTGGACATGAGGCTTCACATTATCATTGTCAGGAATGTAGACACAAAGACCTGTGTCCAGAGTTATGTTCTGGACAGTTTATAAACAACATTTGTTTATATATGTGGACATGTGGCTTCACATTATCATTGTCATGAATGTAAACACAAAGACCTGTTTCCAGAGTTATGTCCGAGACAGTTTATAAACAACATTTGTTTATATATGTGGACATGAGGCTTCACATTATCATTGCCAGGAATGTAGACACAAAGACCTGTGTCCAGAGTTATGTCCGAGACAGTTTATAAACAACATTTGTTTATATATGTGGACATGAGGCTTCACATTATCATTGTCAGGAATGTAGACACAAAGATCTGTGTCCAGAGTTATGTCCGAGACAGTTTATAAACAACATTTGTTTATATATGTGGACACGAGGCTTCACATTATCATTGTCAGGAATGTAGACACAAAGACCTGTGTCCAGAGTTATGTCCTAGACAGTTTATAAACAACATTTGTTTATATATGTGGACATGAGGCTTCACATTATCATTGTCAGGAATGTAGACACAAAGACCTGTGTCCAGAGTTATGTCCGAGACAGTTTATAAACAACATTTGTTTATATATGTGGACATGAGGCTTCACATTATCATTGCCAGGAATGTAGACACAAAGACCTGTGTCCAGAGTTATGTCCCAGACAGTTTATAAACAACATTTGTTTATATATGTGGACATGAGGCTTCACATTATCATTGTCAGGAATGTAGACACAAAGACCTGTTTCCAGAGTTATGTCCGAGACAGTTTATAAACAACATTTGTTTATATATGTGGACATGAGGCTTCACATTATCATTGTCAGGAATGTAGTCACAAAGACCTGTGTCCAGAGTTATGTCCGAGACAGTTTATAACCAACATTTGTTTATATATGTGGACATGAGGCTTCACATTATCATTGTCAGGAATGTAGACACAAAGACCTGTGTCCAGAGTTATGTCCTAGACAGTTTATAAACAACATTTGTTTATATATGTGGACATGAGGCTTCACATTATCATTGTCAGGAATGTAGACACAAAGACCTGTGTCCAGAGTTATGTCCTAGACAGTTTATAAACAACATTTGTTTATATATGTGGACATGAGGCTTCACATTATCATTGCCAGGAATGTAGACACAAAGACCTGTGTCCAGAGTTATGACCGAGACAGTTTATAAACAACATTTGTTTTTATATGTGGACATGAGGCTTCACATTATCATTGTCAGGAATGTAGACACAAAGACCTGTGTCCAGAGTTATGTTCTGGACAGTTTATAAACAACATTTGTTTATATATGTGGACATGTGGCTTCACATTATCATTGTCAGGAATGTAAACACAAAGACCTGTGTCCAGAGTTATGTCCGAGACAGTTTATAAACAACATTTGTTTATATATGTGGACATGAGGCTTCACATTATCATTGCCAGGAATGTAGACACAAAGACCTGTGTCCAGAGTTATGTCCTAGACAGTTTATAAACAACATTTGTTTATATATGTGGCATGAGGCTTCACATTATCATTGTCAGGAATGTAGACACAAAGACCTGTGTCCAGAGTTATGTCCTAGACAGTTTATAAACAACATTTGTTTATATATGTGGACATGTGGCTTCACATTATCATTGTCAGGAATGTAAACACAAAGACCTGTGTCCAGAGTTATGTCCGAGACAGTTTATAAACAACATTTGTTTATATATGTGGACATGAGGCTTCACATTATCATTGCCAGGAATGTAGACACAAAGACCTGTGTCCAGAGTTATGTCCGAGACAGTTTATAAACAACATTTGTTTATATATGTGGACATGAGGCTTCACATTATCATTGTCAGGAATGTAGACACAAAGACCTGTGTCCAGAGTTATGTCCTAGACAGTTTATAAACAACATTTGTTTATATATGTGGACATGAGGCTTCACATTATCATTGTCAGGAATGTAGACACAAAGACCTGTGTCCAGAGTTATGTCCTAGACAGTTTATAAACAACATTTGTTTATATATGTGGACATGAGGCTTCACATTATCATTGCCAGGAATGTAGACACAAAGACCTGTGTCCAGAGTTATGTCCGAGACAGTTTATAAACAGCATTTGTTTATATATGTGGACATGAGGCTTCACATTATCATTGTCAGGAATGTAGACACAAAGACCTGTGTCCAGAGTTATGTCCTAGACAGTTTATAAACAACATTTGTTTATATATGTGGACATGAGGCTTCACATTATCATTGCCAGGAATGTCGACACAAAGACCTGTGTCCAGAGTTATGTCCGAGACAGTTTATAAACAACATTTGTTTATATATGTGGACACGAGGCTTCACATTATCATTGTCAGGAATGTAGACACAAAGACCTGTGTCCAGAGTTATGTCCGAGACAGTTTATCAACAACATTTGTTTATATATGTGGACATGAGGCTTCACATTATCATTGTCAGGAATGTAGACACAAAGATCTGTGTCCAGAGTTATGTCCGAGACAGTTTATAAACAACATTTGTTTATATATGTGGACATGAGGCTTCACATTATCATTGTCAGGAATGTAGACACAAAGACCTGTGTCCAGAATTATGTTCTGGACAGTTTATAAACAACATTTGTTTATATATGTGGACATGTGGCTTCACATTATCATTGTCAGGAATGTAAACACAAAGACCTGTGTCCAGAGTTATGTCCGAGACAGTTTATAAACAACATTTGTTTATATATGTGGACATGAGGCTTCACATTATCATTGCCAGGAATGTAGACACAAAGACCTGTGTCCAGAGTTATGTCCGAGACAGTTTATAAACAACATTTGTTTATATATGTGGACATGAGGCTTCACATTATCATTGTCAGGAATGTAGACACAAAGATCTGTGTCCAGAGTTATGTCCGAGACAGTTTATAAACAACATTTGTTTATATATGTGGACACGAGGCTTCACATTATCATTGTCAGGAATGTAGACACAAAGACCTGTGTCCAGAGTTATGTCCTAGACAGTTTATAAACAACATTTGTTTATATATGTGGACATGAGGCTTCACATTATCATTGTCAGGAATGTAGACACAAAGACCTGTGTCCAGAGTTATGTCCGAGACAGTTTATAAACAACATTTGTTTATATATGTGGACATGAGGCTTCACATTATCATTGCCAGGAATGTAGACACAAAGACCTGTGTCCAGAGTTATGTCCGAGACAGTTTATAAACAACATTTGTTTTTATATGTGGACATGAGGCTTCACATTATCATTGTCAGGAATGTAGACACAAAGACCTGTGTCCAGAGTTATGTTCTGGACAGTTTATAAACAACATTTGTTTATATATGTGGACATGTGGCTTCACATTATCATTGTCAGGAATGTAAACACAAAGACCTGTGTCCAGAGTTATGTCCGAGACAGTTTATAAACAACATTTGTTTATATATGTGGACATGAGGCTTCACATTATCATTGCCAGGAATGTAGACACAAAGACCTGTGTCCAGAGTTATGTCCTAGACAGTTTATAAACAACATTTGTTTATATATGTGGCATGAGGCTTCACATTATCATTGTCAGGAATGTAGACACAAAGACCTGTGTCCAGAGTTATGTCCTAGACAGTTAATAAACAACATTTGTTTATATATGTGGACATGTGGCTTCACATTATCATTGTCAGGAATGTAAACACAAAGACCTGTGTCCAGAGTTATGTCCGAGACAGTTTATAAACAACATTTGTTTATATATGTGGACATGAGGCTTCACATTATCATTGCCAGGAATGTAGACACAAAGACCTGTGTCCAGAGTTATGTCCGAGACAGTTTATAAACAACATTTGTTTATATATGTGGACATGAGGCTTCACATTATCATTGTCAGGAATGTAGACACAAAGACCTGTGTCCAGAGTTATGTCCGAGACAGTTTATAAACAACATTTGTTTATATATGTGGACATGAGGCTTCACATTATCATTGTCAGGAATGTAGACACAAAGACCTGTGTCCAGAGTTATGTCCTAGACAGTTTATAAACAACATTTGTTTATATATGTGGACATGAGGCTTCACATTATCATTGTCAGGAATGTAGACACAAAGACCTGTGTCCAGAGTTATGTCCGAGACAGTTTATAAACAGCATTTGTTTATATATGTGGACATGAGGCTTCACATTATCATTGTCAGGAATGTAGACACAAAGACCTGTGTCCAGAGTTATGTCCTAGACAGTTTATAAACAACATTTGTTTATATATGTGGACATGAGGCTTCACATTATCATTGTCAGGAATGTAGACACAAAGACCTGTGTCCAGAGTTATGTCCTAGACAGTTTATAAACAACATTTGTTTATATATGTGGACATGAGGCTTCACATTATCTTTGCCAGGAATGTAGACACAAAGACCTGTGTCCAGAGTTATGTCCGAGACAGTTTATAAACAACATTTGTTTATAAATGTGGACATGAGGCTTCACATTATCATTGCCAGGAATGTAGACACAAAGACCTGTGTCCAGAGTTATGTCCGAGACAGTTTATAAACAGCATTTGTTTATATATGTGGACATGAGGCTTCACATTATCATTGTCAGGAATGTAGACACAAAGACCTGTGTCCAGAGTTATGTCCTAGACAGTTTATAAACAACATTTGTTTATATATGTGGACATGAGGCTTCACATTATCATTGCCAGGAATGTCGACACAAAGACCTGTGTCCAGAGTTATGTCCGAGACAGTTTATAAACAACATTTGTTTATATATGTGGACACGAGGCTTCACATTATCATTGTCAGGAATGTAGACACAAAGACCTGTGTCCAGAGTTATGTCCGAGACAGTTTATCAACAACATTTGTTTATATATGTGGACATGAGGCTTCACATTATCATTGTCAGGAATGTAGACACAAAGATCTGTGTCCAGAGTTATGTCCGAGACAGTTTATAAACAACATTTGTTTATATATGTGGACATGAGGCTTCACATTATCATTGTCAGGAATGTAGACACAAAGACCTGTGTCCAGAGTTATGTCCTAGACAGTTTATAAACAACATTTGTTTATATATGTGGACATGAGGCTTCACATTATCATTGTCAGGAATGTAGACACAAAGACCTGTGTCCAGAGTTATGTCCTAGACAGTTTATAAACAACATTTGTTTATATATGTGGACATGAGGCTTCACATTATCATTGTCAGGAATGTAGACACAAAGACCTGTGTCCAGAGTTATGTCCTAGACAGTTTATAAACAACATTTGTTTATATATGTGGACATGAGGCTTCACATTATCTTTGCCAGGAATGTAGACACAAAGACCTGTGTCCAGAGTTATGTCCGAGACAGTTTATAAACAACATTTGTTTATAAATGTGGACATGAGGCTTCACATTATCATTGCCAGGAATGTAGACACAAAGACCTGTGTCCAGAGTTATGTCCGAGACAGTTTATAAACAGCATTTGTTTATATATGTGGACATGAGGCTTCACATTATCATTGTCAGGAATGTAGACACAAAGACCTGTGTCCAGAGTTATGTCCTAGACAGTTTATAAACAACATTTGTTTATATATGTGGACATGAGGCTTCACATTATCATTGCCAGGAATGTCGACACAAAGACCTGTGTCCAGAGTTATGTCCGAGACAGTTTATAAACAACATTTGTTTATATATGTGGACACGAGGCTTCACATTATCATTGTCAGGAATGTAGACACAAAGACCTGTGTCCAGAGTTATGTCCGAGACAGTTTATCAACAACATTTGTTTATATATGTGGACATGAGGCTTCACATTATCATTGTCAGGAATGTAGACACAAAGATCTGTGTCCAGAGTTATGTCCGAGACAGTTTATAAACAACATTTGTTTATATATGTGGACATGAGGCTTCACATTATCATTGTCAGGAATGTAGACACAAAGACCTGTGTCCAGAGTTATGTTCTGGACAGTTTATAAACAACATTTGTTTATATATGTGGACATGTGGCTTCACATTATCATTGTCAGGAATGTAAACACAAAGACCTGTGTCCAGAGTTACGTCCGAGACAGTTTATAAACAACATTTGTTTATATATGTGGACATGAGGCTTCACATTATCATTGCCAGGAATGTAGACACAAAGACCTGTGTCCAGAGTTATGTCCGAGACAGTTTATAAACAACATTTGTTTATATATGTGGACATGAGGCTTCACATTATCATTGTCAGGAATGTAGACACAAAGATCTGTGTCCAGAGTTATGTCCGAGACAGTTTATAAACAACATTTGTTTATATATGTGGACACGAGGCTTCACATTATCATTGTCAGGAATGTAGACACAAAGACCTGTGTCCAGAGTTATGTCCTAGACAGTTTATAAACAACATTTGTTTATATATGTGGACATGAGGCTTCACATTATCATTGTCAGGAATGTAGACACAAAGACCTGTGTCCAGAGTTATGTCCGAGACAGTTTATAAACAACATTTGTTTATATATGTGGACATGAGGCTTCACATTATCATTGCCAGGAATGTAGACACAAAGACCTGTGTCCAGAGTTATGTCCCAGACAGTTTATAAACAACATTTGTTTATATATGTGGACATGAGGCTTCACATTATCATTGTCAGGAATGTAGACACAAAGACCTGTGTCCAGAGTTATGTCCGAGACAGTTTATAAACAACATTTGTTTATATATGTGGACATGAGGCTTCACATTATCATTGTCAGGAATGTAGACACAAAGACCTGTGTCCAGAGTTATGTCCGAGACAGTTTATAAACAACATTTGTTTATATATGTGGACATGAGGCTTCACATTATCATTGTCAGGAATGTAGACACAAAGACCTGTGTCCAGAGTTATGTCCTAGACAGTTTATAAACAACATTTGTTTATATATGTGGACATGAGGCTTCACATTATCATTGTCAGGAATGTAGACACAAAGACCTGTGTCCAGAGTTATGTCCTAGACAGTTTATAAACAACATTTGTTTATATATGTGGACATGAGGCTTCACATTATCATTGCCAGGAATGTAGACACAAAGACCTGTGTCCAGAGTTATGTCCGAGACAGTTTATAAACAACATTTGTTTTTATATGCGGACATGAGGCTTCACATTATCATTGTCAGGAATGTAGACACAAAGACCTGTGTCCAGAGTTATGTTCTGGACAGTTTATAAACAACATTTGTTTATATATGTGGACATGTGGCTTCACATTATCATTGTCAGGAATGTAAACACAAAGACCTGTGTCCAGAGTTATGTCCGAGACAGTTTATAAACAACATTTGTTTATATATGTGGACATGAGGCTTCACATTATCATTGCCAGGAATGTAGACACAAAGACCTGTGTCCAGAGTTATGTCCGAGACAGTTTATAAACAACATTTGTTTATATATGTGGCATGAGGCTTCACATTATCATTGTCAGGAATGTAGACACAAAGACCTGTGTCCAGAGTTATGTCCTAGACAGTTTATAAACAACATTTGTTTATATATGTGGACATGTGGCTTCACATTATCATTGTCAGGAATGTAAACACAAAGACCTGTGTCCAGAGTTATGTCCGAGACAGTTTATAAACAACATTTGTTTATATATGTGGACATGTGGCTTCACATTATCATTGTCAGGAATGTAAACACAAAGACCTGTGTCCAGAGTTATGTCCGAGACAGTTTATAAACAACATTTGTTTATATATGTGGACATGAGGCTTCACATTATCATTGCCAGGAATGTAGACACAAAGACCTGTGTCCAGAGTTATGTCCGAGACAGTTTATAAACAACATTTGTTTATATATGTGGACATGAGGCTTCACATTATCATTGTCAGGAATGTAGACACAAAGACCTGTGTCCAGAGTTATGTCCTAGACAGTTAATAAACAACATTTGTTTATATATGTGGACATGAGGCTTCACATTATCATTGTCAGGAATGTAGACACAAAGACCTGTGTCCAGAGTTATGTCCGAGACAGTTTATAAACAACATTTGTTTATATATGTGGACATGAGGCTTCACATTATCATTGTCAGGAATGTAGACACAAAGACCTCTGTCCAGAGTTATGTACGAGACAGTTTATAAACAGCATTTGTTTATATATGTGGACATGAGGCTTCACATTATCATTGTCAGGAATGTAGACACAAAGACCTGTGTCCAGAGTTATGTTCTGGACAGTTTATAAACAACATTTGTTTATATATGTGGACATGTGGCTTCACATTATCATTGTCAGGAATGTAAACACAAAGACCTGTGTCCAGAGTTATGTCCGAGACAGTTTATAAACAACATTTGTTTATATATGTGGACATGAGGCTTCACATTATCATTGCCAGGAATGTAGACACAAAGACCTGTGTCCAGAGTTATGTCCGAGACAGTTTATAAACAACATTTGTTTATATATGTGGACATGAGGCTTCACATTATCATTGTCAGGAATGTAGACACAAAGATCTGTGTCCAGAGTTATGTCCGAGACAGTTTATAAACAACATTTGTTTATATATGTGGACACGAGGCTTCACATTATCATTGTCAGGAATGTAGACACAAAGACCTGTGTCCAGAGTTATGTCCTAGACAGTTTATAAACAACATTTGTTTTTATATGTGGACATGAGGCTTCACATTATCATTGTCAGGAATGTAGACACAAAGACCTGTGTCCAGAGTTATGTTCTGGACAGTTTATAAACAACATTTGTTTATATATGTGGACATGTGGCTTCACATTATCATTGTCAGGAATGTAAACACAAAGACCTGTGTCCAGAGTTATGTCCGAGACAGTTTATAAACAACATTTGTTTATATATGTGGACATGAGGCTTCACATTATCATTGTCAGGAATGTAGACACAAAGACCTGTGTCCAGAGTTATGTCCTAGACAGTTTATAAACAACATTTGTTTATATATGTGGACATGTGGCTTCACATTATCATTGTCAGGAATGTAAACACAAAGACCTGTGTCCAGAGTTATGTCCGAGACAGTTTATAAACAACATTTGTTTATATATGTGGACATGAGGCTTCACATTATCATTGCCAGGAATGTAGACACAAAGACCTGTGTCCAGAGTTATGTCCGAGACAGTTTATAAACAACATTTGTTTATATATGTGGACATGAGGCTTCACATTATCATTGTCAGGAATGTAGACACAAAGACCTGTGTCCAGAGTTATGTCCTAGACAGTTTATAAACAACATTTGTTTATATATGTGGACATGAGGCTTCACATTATCATTGTCAGGAATGTAGACACAAAGACCTGTGTCCAGAGTTATGTCCTAGACAGTTTATAAACAACATTTGTTTATATATGTGGACATGAGGCTTCACATTATCATTGTCAGGAATGTAGACACAAAGACCTCTGTCCAGAGTTATGTCCGAGACAGTTTATAAACAGCATTTGTTTATATATGTGGACATGAGGCTTCACATTATCATTGTCAGGAATGTAGACACAAAGACCTGTGTCCAGAGTTATGTCCTAGACAGTTTATAAACAACATTTGTTTATATATGTGGACATGAGGCTTCACATTATCATTGTCAGGAATGTAGACACAAAGACCTGTGTCCAGAGTTATGTCCTAGACAGTTTATAAACAACATTTGTTTATATATGTGGACATGAGGCTTCACATTATCTTTGCCAGGAATGTAGACACAAAGACCTGTGTCCAGAGTTATGTCCGAGACAGTTTATAAACAACATGTGTTTATAAATGTGGACATGAGGCTTCACATTATCATTGCCAGGAATGTAGACACAAAGACCTGTGTCCAGAGTTATGTCCGAGACAGTTTATAAACAGCATTTATTTATATATGTGGACATGAGGCTTCACATTATCATTGTCAGGAATGTAGACACAAAGACCTGTGTCCAGAGTTATGTCCTAGACAGTTTATAAACAACATTTGTTTATATATGTGGACATGAGGCTTCACATTATCATTGCCAGGAATGTCGACACAAAGACCTGTGTCCAGAGTTATGTCCGAGACAGTTTATAAACAACATTTGTTTATATATGTGGACATGAGGCTTCACATTATCATTGTCAGGAATGTAGACACAAAGACCTGTGTCCAGAGTTATGTCCGAGACAGTTTATCAACAACATTTGTTTATATATGTGGACATGAGGCTTCACATTATCATTGTCAGGAATGTAGACACAAAGATCTGTGTCCAGAGATATGTCCGAGACAGTTTATAAACAACATTTGTTTATATATGTGGACACGAGGCTTCACATTATCATTGTCAGGAATGTAGACACAAAGACCTGTGTCCAGAGTTATGTCCTAGACAGTTTATAAACAACATTTGTTTATATATGTGGACATGAGGCTTCACATTATCATTGTCAGGAATGTAGACACAAAGACCTGTGTCCAGAGTTATGTCCGAGACAGTTTATAAACAGCATTTGTTTATATATGTGGACATGAGGCTTCACATTATCATTGTCAGGAATGTAGACACAAAGACCTGTGTCCAGAGTTATGTTCTGGACAGTTTATAAACAACATTTGTTTATATATGTGGACATGTGGCTTCACATTATCATTGTCAGGAATGTAAACACAAAGACCTGTGTCCAGAGTTATGTCCGAGACAGTTTATAAACAACATTTGTTTATATATGTGGACATGAGGCTTCACATTATCATTGCCAGGAATGTAGACACAAAGACCTGTGTCCAGAGTTATGTCCGAGACAGTTTATAAACAACATTTGTTTATATATGTGGACATGAGGCTTCACATTATCATTGTCAGGAATGTAGACACTAAGATCTGTGTCCAGAGTTATGTCCGAGACAGTTTATAAACAACATTTGTTTATATATGTGGACACGAGGCTTCACATTATCATTGTCAGGAATGTAGACACAAAGACCTGTGTCCAGAGTTATGTCCTAGACAGTTTATAAACAACATTTGTTTATATATGTGGACATGAGGCTTCACATTATCATTGTCAGGAATGTAGACACAAAGACCTGTGTCCAGAGTTATGTCCGAGACAGTTTATAAACAACATTTGTTTATATATGTGGACATGAGGCTTCACATTATCATTGCCAGGAATGTAGACACAAAGACCTGTGTCCAGAGTTATGTCCCAGACAGTTTATAAACAACATTTGTTTATATATGTGGACATGAGGCTTCACATTATCATTGTCAGGAATGTAGACACAAAGACCTGTGTCCAGAGTTATGTCCGAGACAGTTTATAAACAACATTTGTTTATATATGTGGACATGAGGCTTCACATTATCATTGTCAGGAATGTAGACACAAAGACCTGTGTCCAGAGTTATGTCCGAGACAGTTTATAAACAACATTTGTTTATATATGTGGACATGAGGCTTCACATTATCATTGTCAGGAATGTAGACACAAAGACCTGTGTCCAGAGTTATGTCCTAGACAGTTTATAAACAACATTTGTTTATATATGTGGACATGAGGCTTCACATTATCATTGCCAGGAATGTAGACACAAAGACCTGTGTCCAGAGTTATGTCCGAGACAGTTTATAAACAACATTTGTTTTTATATGTGGACATGAGGCTTCACATTATCATTGTCAGGAATGTAAACACAAAGACCTGTGTCCAGAGTTATGTCCGAGACAGTTTATAAACAACATTTGTTTATATATGTGGACATGAGGCTTCACATTATCATTGCCAGAAATGTAGACACAAAGACCTGTGTCCAGAGTTATGTCCGAGACAGTTTATAAACAACATTTGTTTATATATGTGGACATGAGGCTTCACATTATCATTGCCAGGAATGTAGACACAAATACCTGTGTCCAGAGTTATGTTCTGGACAGTTTATAAACAACATTTGTTTATATATGTGGACATGTGGCTTCACATTATCATTGTCAGGAATGTAAACACAAAGACCTGTGTCCAGAGTTATGTCCGAGACAGTTTATAAACAACATTTGTTTATATATGTGGACATGAGGCTTCACATTATCATTGCCAGGAATGTAGACACAAAGACCTGTGTCCAGAGTTATGTCCGAGACAGTTTATAAACAACATTTGTTTATATATGTGGCATGAGGCTTCACATTATCATTGTCAGGAATGTAGACACAAAGACCTGTGTCCAGAGTTATGTCCTAGACAGTTTATAAACAACATTTGTTTATATATGTGGACATGTGGCTTCACATTATCATTGTCAGGAATGTAAACACAAAGACCTGTGTCCAGAGTTATGTCCGAGACAGTTTATAAACAACATTTGTTTATATATGTGGACATGTGGCTTCACATTATCATTGTCAGGAATGTAAACACAAAGACCTGTGTCCAGAGTTATGTCCGAGACAGTTTATAAACAACATTTGTTTATATATGTGGACATGAGGCTTCACATTATCATTGCCAGGAATGTAGACACAAAGACCTGTGTCCAGAGTTATGTCCGAGACAGTTTATAAACAACATTTGTTTATATATGTGGACATGAGGCTTCACATTATCATTGTCAGGAATGTAGACACAAAGACCTGTGTCCAGAGTTATGTCCTAGACAGTTTATAAACAAATTTGTTTATATATGTGGACATGAGGCTTCACATTATCATTGTCAGGAATGTAGACACAAAGACCTGTGTCCAGAGTTATGTCCTAGACAGTTTATAAACAACATTTGTTTGTATATGTGGACATGAGGCTTCACATTATCATTGTCAGGAATGTAGACACAAAGACCTCTGTCCAGAGTTATGTCCGAGACAGTTTATAAACAGCATTTGTTTATATATGTGGACATGAGGCTTCACATTATCATTGTCAGGAATGTAGACACAAAGACCTGTGTCCAGAGTTATGTTCTGGACAGTTTATAAACAACATTTGTTTATATATGTGGACATGTGGCTTCACATTATCATTGTCAGGAATGTAAACACAAAGACCTGTGTCCAGAGTTATGTCCGAGACAGTTTATAAACAACATTTGTTTATATATGTGGACATGAGGCTTCACATTATCATTGCCAGGAATGTAGACACAAAGACCTGTGTCCAGAGTTATGTCCGAGACAGTTTATAAACAACATTTGTTTATATATGTGGACATGAGGCTTCACATTATCATTGTCAGGAATGTAGACACAAAGATCTGTGTCCAGAGTTATGTCCGAGACAGTTTATAAACAACATTTGTTTATATATGTGGACATGAGGCTTCACATTATCATTGTCAGGAATGTAGACACAAAGACCTGTGTCCAGAGTTATGTCCTAGACAGTTTATAAACAACATATGTTTTTATATGTGGACATGAGGCTTCACATTATCATTGTCAGGAATGTAGACACAAAGACCTGTGTCCAGAGTTATGTTCTGGACAGTTTATAAACAACATTTGTTTATATATGTGGACATGTGGCTTCACATTATCATTGTCAGGAGTGTAAACACAAAGACCTGTGTCCAGAGTTATGTCCGAGACAGTTTATAAACAACATTTGTTTATATATGTGGACATGAGGCTTCACATTATCATTGCCAGGAATGTAGACACAAAGACCTGTGTCCAGAGTTATGTCCGAGACAGTTTATAAACAACATTTGTTTATATATGTGGACATGAGGCTTCACATTATCATTGTCAGGAATGTAGACACAAAGACCTGTGTCCAGAGTTATGTCCTAGACAGTTTATAAACAACATTTGTTTATATATGTGGACATGAGGCTTCACATTATCATTGTCAGGAATGTAGACACAAAGACCTGTGTCCAGAGTTATGTCCTAGACAGTTTATAAACAACATTTGTTTATATATGTGGACATGAGGCTTCACATTATCATTGCCAGGAATGTAGACACAAAGACCTGTGTCCAGAGTTATGTCCGAGACAGTTTATAAACAACATTTGTTTTTATATGTGGACATGAGGCTTCACATTATCATTGTCAGGAATGTAAACACAAAGACCTGTGTCCAGAGTTATGTCCGAGACAGTTTATAAACAACATTTGTTTATATATGTGGACATGAGGCTTCACATTATCATTGCCAGGAATGTAGACACAAAGACCTGTGTCCAGAGTTATGTCCGAGACAGTTTATAAACAACATTTGTTTATATATGTGGACATGAGGCTTCACATTATCATTGCCAGGAATGTAGACACAAATACCTGTGTCCAGAGTTATGTTCTGGACAGTTTATAAACAACATTTGTTTATATATGTGGACATGTGGCTTCACATTATCATTGTCAGGAATGTAAACACAAAGACCTGTGTCCAGAGTTATGTCCGAGACAGTTTATAAACAACATTTGTTTATATATGTGGACATGAGGCTTCACATTATCATTGCCAGGAATGTAGACACAAAGACCTGTGTCCAGAGTTATGTCCGAGACAGTTTATAAACAACATTTGTTTATATATGTGGCATGAGGCTTCACATTATCATTGTCAGGAATGTAGACACAAAGACCTGTGTCCAGAGTTATGTCCTAGACAGTTTATAAACAACATTTGTTTATATATGTGGACATGTGGCTTCACATTATCATTGTCAGGAATGTAAACACAAAGACCTGTGTCCAGAGTTATGTCCGAGACAGTTTATAAACAACATTTGTTTATATATGTGGACATGTGGCTTCACATTATCATTGTCAGGAATGTAAACACAAAGACCTGTGTCCAGAGTTATGTCCGAGACAGTTTATAAACAACATTTGTTTATATATGTGGACATGAGGCTTCACATTATCATTGCCAGGAATGTAGACACAAAGACCTGTGTCCAGAGTTATGTCCGAGACAGTTTATAAACAACATTTGTTTATATATGTGGACATGAGGCTTCACATTATCATTGTCAGGAATGTAGACACAAAGACCTGTGTCCAGAGTTATGTCCTAGACAGTTTATAAACAAATTTGTTTATATATGTGGACATGAGGCTTCACATTATCATTGTCAGGAATGTAGACACAAAGACCTGTGTCCAGAGTTATGTCCTAGACAGTTTATAAACAACATTTGTTTATATATGTGGACATGAGGCTTCACATTATCATTGTCAGGAATGTAGACACAAAGACCTCTGTCCAGAGTTATGTCCGAGACAGTTTATAAACAGCATTTGTTTATATATGTGGACATGAGGCTTCACATTATCATTGTCAGGAATGTAGACACAAAGACCTGTGTCCAGAGTTATGTTCTGGACAGTTTATAAACAACATTTGTTTATATATGTGGACATCTGGCTTCACATTATCATTGTCAGGAATGTAAACACAAAGACCTGTGTCCAGAGTTATGTCCGAGACAGTTTATAAACAACATTTGTTTATATATGTGGACATGAGGCTTCACATTATCATTGCCAGGAATGTAGACACAAAGACCTGTGTCCAGAGTTATGTCCGAGACAGTTTATAAACAACATTTGTTTATATATGTGGACATGAGGCTTCACATTATCATTGTCAGGAATGTAGACACAAAGATCTGTGTCCAGAGTTATGTCCGAGACAGTTTATAAACAACATTTGTTTATATATGTGGACATGAGGCTTCACATTATCATTGTCAGGAATGTAGACACAAAGACCTGTGTCCAGAGTTATGTCCTAGACAGTTTATAAACAACATATGTTTTTATATGTGGACATGAGGCTTCACATTATCATTGTCAGGAATGTAGACACAAAGACCTGTGTCCAGAGTTATGTTCTGGACAGTTTATAAACAACATTTGTTTATATATGTGGACATGTGGCTTCACATTATCATTGTCAGGAGTGTAAACACAAAGATCTGTGTCCAGAGTTATGTCCGAGACAGTTTATAAACAACATTTGTTGATATATGTGGACATGAGGCTTCACATTATCATTGCCAGGAATGTAGACACAAAGACCTGTGTCCAGAGTTATGTCCGAGACAGTTTATAAACAACATTTGTTTATATATGTGGACATGAGGCTTCACATTATCATTGTCAGGAATGTAGACACAAAGACCTGTGTCCAGAGTTATGTCCTAGACAGTTTATAAACAACATTTGTTTATATATGTGGACATGTGGCTTCACATTATCATTGTCAGGAATGTAAACACAAAGACCTGTGTCCAGAGTTATGTCCGAGACAGTTTATAAACAACATTTGTTTATATATGTGGACATGAGGCTTCACATTATCATTGCCAGGAATGTAGACACAAAGACCTGTGTCCAGAGTTATGTCCGAGACAGTTTATAAACAACATTTGTTTATATATGTGGACATGAGGCTTCACATTATCATTGCCAGGAATGTAGACACAAAGACCTGTGTCCAGAGTTATGTCCGAGACAGTTTATAAACAACATTTGTTTATATATGTGGACATGAGGCTTCACATTATCATTGTCAGGAATGTAGACACAAAGACCTGTGTCCAGAGTTATGTCCTAGACAGTTTATAAACAACATTTGTTTATATATGTGGACATGTGGCTTCACATTATCATTGTCAGGAATGTAAACACAAAGACCTGTGTACAGAGTTATGTCCGAGACAGTTTATAAACAACATTTGTTTATATATGTGGACATGAGGCTTCACATTATCATTGCCAGGAATGTAGACACAAAGACCTGTGTCCAGAGTTATGTCCGAGACAGTTTATAAACAACATTTGTTTATATATGTGGACATGAGGCTTCACATTATCATTGTCAGGAATGTAGACACAAAGACCTGTGTCCAGAGTTATGTCCTAGACAGTTTATAAACAACATTTGTTTATATATGTGGACATGAGGCTTCACATTATCATTGTCAGGAATGTAGACACAAAGACCTGTGTCCAGAGTTATGTCCTAGACAGTTTATAAACAACATTTGTTTATATATGTGGACATGAGGCTTCACATTATCATTGTCAGGAATGTAGACACAAAGACCTCTGTCCAGAGTTATGTCCGAGACAGTTTATAAACAGCATTTGTTTATATATGTGGACATGAGGCTTCACATTATCATTGTCAGGAATGTAGACACAAAGACCTGTGTCCAGAGTTATGTTCTGGACAGTTTATAAACAACATTTGTTTATATATGTGGACATGTGGCTTCACATTATCATTGTCAGGAATGTAAACACAAAGACCTGTGTCCAGAGTTATGTCCGAGACAGTTTATAAACAACATTTGTTTATATATGTGGACATGAGGCTTCACATTATCATTGCCAGGAATGTAGACACAAAGACCTGTGTCCAGAGTTATGTCCGAGACAGTTTATAAACAACATTTGTTTATATATGTGGACATGAGGCTTCACATTATCATTGTCAGGAATGTAGACACAAAGATCTGTGTCCAGAGTTATGTCCGAGACAGTTTATAAACAACATTTGTTTATATATGTGGACACGAGGCTTCACATTATCATTGTCAGGAATGTAGACACAAAGACCTGTGTCCAGAGTTATGTCCTAGACAGTTTATAAACAACATTTGTTTATATATGTGAACATGAGGCTTCACATTATCATTGTCAGGAATGTAGACACAAAGACCTGTGTCCAGAGTTATGTCCGAGACAGTTTATAAACAGCATTTGTTTATATATGTGGACATGAGGCTTCACATTATCATTGTCAGGAATGTAGACACAAAGACCTGTGTCCAGAGTTATGTTCTGGACAGTTTATAAACAACATTTGTTTATATATGTGGACATGTGGCTTCACATTATCATTGTCATGAATGTAAACACAAAGACCTGTTTCCAGAGTTATGTCCGAGACAGTTTATAAACAACATTTGTTTATATATGTGGACATGAGGCTTCACATTATCATTGCCAGGAATGTAGACACAAAGACCTGTGTCCAGAGTTATGTCCGAGACAGTTTATTAACAACATTTGTTTATATATGTGGACATGAGGCTTCACATTATCATTGTCAGGAATGTAGACACAAAGATCTGTGTCCAGAGTTATGTCCGAGACAGTTTATAAACAACATTTGTTTATATATGTGGACACGAGGCTTCACATTATCATTGTCAGGAATGTAGACACAAAGACCTGTGTCCAGAGTTATGTCCTAGACAGTTTATAAACAACATTTGTTTATATATGTGGACATGAGGCTTCACATTATCATTGTCAGGAATGTAGACACAAAGACCTGTGTCCAGAGTTATGTCCGAGACAGTTTATAAACAACATTTGTTTATATATGTGGACATGAGGCTTCACATTATCATTGCCAGGAATGTAGACACAAAGACCTGTGTCCAGAGTTATGTCCCAGACAGTTTATAAACAACATTTGTTTATATATGTGGACATGAGGCTTCACATTATCATTGTCAGGAATGTAGACACAAAGACCTGTGTCCAGAGTTATGTCCGAGACAGTTTATAAACAACATTTGTTTATATATGTGGACATGAGGCTTCACATTATCATTGTCAGGAATGTAGACACAAAGACCTGTGTCCAGAGTTATGTCCGAGACAGTTTATAACCAACATTTGTTTATATATGTGGACATGAGGCTTCACATTATCATTGTCAGGAATGTAGACACAAAGACCTGTGTCCAGAGTTATGTCCTAGACAGTTTATAAACAACATTTGTTTATATATGTGGACATGAGGCTTCACATTATCATTGTCAGGAATGTAGACACAAAGACATGTGTCCAGAGTTATGTCCTAGACAGTTTATAAACAACATTTGTTTATATATGTGGACATGAGGCTTCACATTATCATTGCCAGGAATGTAGACACAAAGACCTGTGTCCAGAGTTATGTCCGAGACAGTTTATAAACAACATTTGTTTTTATATGTGGACATGAGGCTTCACATTATCATTGTCAGGAATGTAGACACAAAGACCTGTGTCCAGAGTTATGTTCTGGACAGTTTATAAACAACATTTGTTTATATATGTGGACATGTGGCTTCACATTATCATTGTCAGGAATGTAAACACAAAGACCTGTGTCCAGAGTTATGTCCGAGACAGTTTATAAACAACATTTGTTTATATATGTGGACATGAGGCTTCACATTATCATTGCCAGGAATGTAGACACAAAGACCTGTGTCCAGAGTTATGTCCGAGACAGTTTATAAACAACATTTGTTTATATATGTGGCATGAGGCTTCACATTATCATTGTCAGGAATGTAGACACAAAGACCTGTGTCCAGAGTTATGTCCTAGACAGTTTATAAACAACATTTGTTTATATATGTGGACATGTGGCTTCACATTATCATTGTCAGGAATGTAAACACAAAGACCTGTGTCCAGAGTTATGTCCGAGACAGTTTATAAACAACATTTGTTTATATATGTGGACATGAGGCTTCACATTATCATTGCCAGGAATGTAGACACAAAGACCTGTGTCCAGAGTTATGTCCGAGACAGTTTATAAACAACATTTGTTTATATATGTGGACATGAGGCTTCACATTATCATTGTCAGGAATGTAGACACAAAGACCTGTGTCCAGAGTTATGTCCTAGACAGTTTATAAACAACATTTGTTTATATATGTGGACATGAGGCTTCACATTATCATTGTCAGGAATGTAGACACAAAGACCTGTGTCCAGAGTTATGTCCTAGACAGTTTATAAACAACATTTGTTTATATATGTGGACATGAGGCTTCACATTATCATTGTCAGGAATGTAGACACAAAGACCTCTGTCCAGAGTTATGTCCGAGACAGTTTATAAACAGCATTTGTTTATATATGTGGACATGAGGCTTCACATTATCATTGTCAGGAATGTAGACACAAAGACCTGTGTCCAGAGTTATGTCCTAGACAGTTTATAAACAACATTTGTTTATATATGTGGACATGAGGCTTCACATTATCATTGTCAGGAATGTAGACACAAAGACCTGTGTCCAGAGTTATGTCCTAGACAGTTTATAAACAACATTTGTTTATATATGTGGACATGAGGCTTCACATTATCTTTGCCAGGAATGTAGACACAAAGACCTGTGTCCAGAGTTATGTCCGAGACAGTTTATAAACAGCATTTGTTTATATATGTGGACATGAGGCTTCACATTATCATTGTCAGGAATGTAGACACAAAGACCTGTGTCCAGAGTTATGTCCTAGACAGTTTATAAACAACATTTGTTTATATATGTGGACATGAGGCTTCACATTATCATTGCCAGGAATGTCGACACAAAGACCTGTGTCCAGAGTTATGTCCGAGACAGTTTATAAACAACATTTGTTTATATATGTGGACATGAGGCTTCACATTATCATTGTCAGGAATGTAGACACAAAGACCTGTGTCCAGAGTTATGTCCGAGACAGTTTATCAACAACATTTGTTTATATATGTGGACATGAGGCTTCACATTATCATTGTCAGGAATGTAGACACAAAGATCTGTGTCCAGAGTTATGTCCGAGACAGTTTATAAACAACATTTGTTTATATATGTGGACACGAGGCTTCACATTATCATTGTCAGGAATGTAGACACAAAGACCTGTGTCCAGAGTTATGTCCTAGACAGTTTATAAACAACATTTGTTTATATATGTGGACATGAGGCTTCACATTATCATTGTCAGGAATGTAGACGCAAAGACCTGTGTCCAGAGTTATGTCCGAGACAGTTTATAAACAGCATTTGTTTATATATGTGGACATGAGGCTTCACATTATCATTGTCAGGAATGTAGACACAAAGACCTGTGTCCAGAGTTATGTTCTGGACAGTTTATAAACAACATTTGTTTATATATGTGGACATGTGGCTTCACATTATCATTGTCAGGAATGTAAACACAAAGATCTGTGTCCAGAGTTATGTCCGAGACAGTTTATAAACAACATTTGTTTATATATGTGGACATGAGGCTTCACAGTATCATTGCCAGGAATGTAGACACAAAGACCTGTGTCCAGAGTTATGTCCGAGACAGTTTATAAACAACATTTGTTTATATATGTGGACATGAGGCTTCACATTATCATTGTCAGGAATGTAGACACAAAGATCTGTGTCCAGAGTTATGTCCGAGACAGTTTATAAACAACATTTGTTTATATATGTGGACACGAGGCTTCACATTATCATTGTCAGGAATGTAGACACAAAGACCTGTGTCCAGAGTTATGTCCTAGACAGTTTATAAACAACATTTGTTTATATGTGTGGACATGAGGCTTCACATTATCATTGTCAGGAATGTAGACACAAAGACCTGTGTCCAGAGTTATGTCCGAGACAGTTTATAAACAACATTTGTTTATATATGTGGACATGAGGCTTCACATTATCATTGCCAGGAATGTAGACACAAAGACCTGTGTCCAGAGTTATGTCCCAGACAGTTTATAAACAACATTTGTTTATATATGTGGACATGAGGCTTCACATTATCATTGTCAGGAATGTAGACACAAAGACCTGTGTCCAGAGTTATGTCCGAGACAGTTTATAAACAACATTTGTTTATATATGTGGACATGAGGCTTCACATTATCATTGTCAGGAATGTAGACACAAAGACCTGTGTCCAGAGTTATGTCCTAGACAGTTTATAAACAACATTTGTTTATATATGTGGACATGAGGCTTCACATTATCATTGTCAGGAATGTAGACACAAAGACCTGTGTCCAGAGTTATGTCCTAGACAGTTTATAAACAACATTTGTTTATATATGTGGACATGAGTCTTCACATTATCATTGCCAGGAATGTAGACACAAAGACCTGTGTCCAGAGTTATGTCCGAGACAGTTTATAAACAACATTTGTTTTTATATGTGGACATGAGGCTTCACATTATCATTGTCAGGAATGTAGACACAAAGACCTGTGTCCAGAGTTATGTTCTGGACAGTTTATAAACAACATTTGTTTATATATGTGGACATGTGGCTTCACATTATCATTGTCAGGAATATAAACACAAAGACCTGTGTCCAGAGTTATGTCTGAGACAGTTTATAAACAACATTTGTTTATATATGTGGACATGAGGCTTCACATTATCATTGCCAGGAATGTAGACACAAAGACCTGTGTCCAGAGTTATGTCCGAGACAGTTTATAAACAACATTTGTTTATATATGTGGCATGAGGCTTCACATTATCATTGTCAGGAATGTAGACACAAAGACCTGTGTCCAGAGTTATGTCCTAGACAGTTTATAAACAACATTTGTTTATATATGTGGACATGTGGCTTCACATTATCATTGTCAGGAATGTAAACACAAAGACCTGTGTCCAGAGTTATGTCCGAGACAGTTTATAAACAACATTTGTTTATATATGTGGACATGAGGCTTCACATTATCATTGCCAGGAATGTAGACACAAAGACCTGTGTCCAGAGTTATGTCCGAGACAGTTTATAAACAACATTTGTTTATATATGTGGACATGAGGCTTCACATTATCATTGCCAGGAATGTAGACACAAAGACCTGTGTCCAGAGTTATGTCCGAGACAGTTTATAAACAACATTTGTTTATATATGTGGACATGAGGCTTCACATTATCATTGTCAGGAATGTAGACACAAAGACCTCTGTCCAGAGTTATGTCCGAGACAGTTTATAAACAGCATTTGTTTATATATGTGGACATGAGGCTTCACATTATCATTGTCAGGAATGTAGACACAAAGACCTGTGTCCAGAGTTATGTCCTAGACAGTTTATAAACAACATTTGTTTATATATGTGGACATGAGGCTTCACATTATCATTGTCAGGAATGTAGACACAAAGACCTGTGTCCAGAGTTATGTCCTAGACAGTTTATAAACAACATTTGTTTATATATGTGGACATGAGGCTTCACATTATCTTTGCCAGGAATGTAGACACAAAGACCTGTGTCCAGAGTTATGTCCGAGACAGTTTATAAACAACATTTGTTTATAAATGTGGACATGAGGCTTCACATTATCATTGCCAGGAATGTAGACACAAAGACCTGTGTCCAGAGTTATGTCCAAGACAGTTTATAAACAGCATTTGTTTATATATGTGGACATGAGGCTTCACATTATCATTGTCAGGAATGTAGACACAAAGACCTGTGTCCAGAGTTATGTCCTAGACAGTTTATAAACAACATTTGTTTATATATGTGGACATGAGGCTTCACATTATCATTGCCAGGAATGTCGACACAAAGACCTGTGTCCAGAGTTATGTCCGAGACAGTTTATAAACAACATTTGTTAATATATGTGGACATGAGGCTTCACATTATCATTGTCAGGAATGTAGACACAAAGACCTGTGTCCAGAGTTATGTCCGAGACAGTTTATCAACAACATTTGTTTATATATGTGGACATGAGGCTTCACATTATCATTGTCAGGAATGTAGACACAAAGACATGTGTCCAGAGTTATGTCCTAGACAGTTTATAAACAACATTTGTTTATATATGTGGACATGAGGCTTCACATTATCATTGTCAGGAATGTAGACACAAAGACCTGTGTCCAGAGTTATGTCCGAGACAGTTTATAAACAACATTTGTTTATATATGTGGACATGAGGCTTCACATTATCATTGCCAGGAATGTAGACACAAAGACCTGTGTCCAGAGTTATGTCTTAGACAGTTTATAAACAACATTTGTTTATATATGTGGACATGAGGCTTCACATTATCATTGTCAGGAATGTAGACACAAAGACCTGTGTCCAGAGTTATGTCCGAGACAGTTTATAAACAACATTTGTTTATATATGTGGACATGAGGCTTCACATTATCATTGCCAGGAATGTAGACACAAAGACCTGTGTCCAGAGTTATGTCCTAGACAATTTATAAACAACATTTGTTTATATATGTGGATATGAGGCTTCACATTATCATTGTCAGGAATGTAGACACAAAGACCTGTGTCCAGAGTTATGTCCTAGACAGTTTATAAACAACATTTGTTTATATATGTGGACATGAGGCTTCACATTATCATTGTCAGGAATGTAGACACAAATACCTGTGTCCAGAGTTATGTCCTGGACAGTTTATAAACAACATTTGTTTATATATGTGGACATGAGGCTTCACATTATCATTGCCAGGAATGTAGGCACAAAGACCTGTGTCCAGAGTTATGTCCTAGACAGTTTATAAACAACATTTGTTTATATATGTGGACATGAGGCTTCACATTATCATTGTCAGGAATGTAGACACAAAGACCTGTGTCCAGAGTTATGTCCGAGACAGTTTATAAACAGCATTTGTTTATATATGTGGACATGAGGCTTCACATTATCATTGCCAGGAATGTAGACACAAAGACCTGTGTCCAGAGTTATGTCCGAGACAGTTTGTTAACCACATTTGATTATATATGTGGACATGAGGCTTCACATTATCATTGTCAGGAATGTAGACACAAAGACCTGTGTCCAGAGTTATGTCCTAGACAGTTTATAAACAACATTTGTTTATATATGTGGACATGAGGCTTCACATTATCATTGTCAGGAATGTAGACACAAGGACCTGTGTCCAGAGTTATGTCCTAGACAGTTTATAAACAACATTTGTTTATATATGTGGACATGAGGCTTCACATTATCATTGCCAGGAATGTAGACACAAAGACCTGTGTCCAGAGTTATGTCCTAGACAGTTTATAAACAACATTTGTTTATATATGTGGACATGAGGCTTCACATTATCATTGCCAGGAATGTAGACACAAAGACCTGTGTCCAGAGTTATGTCCTGGACAGTTTATAAACAACATTTGTTTATATATGTGGACATGAGGCTTCACATTATCATTGCCAGGAATGTAGGCACAAATACCTGTGTCCAGAGTTATGTCCTGGACAGTTTATAAACAACATTTGTTTATATATGTGGACATGAGGCTTCACATTATCATTGTCAGGAATGTAGACACAAATACCTGTGTCCAGAGTTATGTCCTGGACAGTTTATAAACAACGTTTGTTTATATATGTGGACATGAGGCTTCACATTATCATTGTCAGGAATGTAGACACAAATACCTGTGTCCAGAGTTATGTCCTGGACAGTTTATAAACAACATTTGTTTATATATGTGGACATGAGGCTTCACATTATCATTGCCAGGAATGTAGGCACAAAGACCTGTGTCCAGAGTTAAGTCCTAGACAGTTTATAAACAACATTTGTTTATATATGTGGACATGAGGCTTCACATTATCACTGTCAGGAATGTAGACACAAAGACCTGTGTCCAGAGTTATGTCCGAGACAGTTTATAAACAGCATTTGTTTATATATGTGGACATGAGGCTTCACATTATCATTGCCAGGAATGTAGACACAAAGACCTGTGTCCAGAGTTATGTCCGAGACAGTTTATAAACCACATTTGTTTATATATGTGGACATGAGGCTTCACATTATCATTGTCAGGAATGTAGACACAAATACCTGTGTCCAGAGTTATGTCCTGGACAGTTTATAAACAACATTTGTTTATATATGTGGACATGAGGCTTCACATTATCATTGCCAGGAATGTAGGCACAAAGACCTGTGTCCAGAGTTATGTCCTAGACAGTTTATAAACAACATTTGTTTATATATGTGGACATGAGGCTTCACATTATCATTGTCAGGAATGTAGACACAAAGACCTGTGTCCAGAGTTATGTCCGAGACAGTTTATAAACAGCATTTGTTTATATATGTGGACATGAGGCTTCACATTATCATTGCCAGGAATGTAGACACAAAGACCTGTGTCCAGAGTTATGTCCGAGACAGTTTGTAAACCACATTTGATTATATATGTGGACATGAGGCTTCACATTATCATTGTCAGGAATGTAGACACAAAGACCTGTGTCCAGAGTTATGTCCTAGACAGTTTATAAACAACATTTGTTTATATATGTGGACATGAGGCTTCACATTATCATTGTCAGGAATGTAGACACAAGGACCTGTGTCCAGAGTTATGTCCTAGACAGTTTATAAACAACATTTGTTTATATATGTGGACATGAGGCTTCACATTATCATTGCCAGGAATGTAGACACAAAGACCTGTGTCCAGAGTTATGTCCTAGACAGTTTATAAACAACATTTGTTTATATATGTGGACATGAGGCTTCACATTATCATTGCCAGGAATGTAGACACAAAGACCTGTGTCCAGAGTTATGTCCTGGACAGTTTATAAACAACATTTGTTTATATATGTGGACATGAGGCTTCACATTATCATTGCCAGGAATGTAGGCACAAATACCTGTGTCCAGAGTTATGTCCTGGACAGTTTATAAACAACATTTGTTTATATATGTGGACATGAGGCTTCACATTATCATTGTCAGGAATGTAGACACAAATACCTGTGTCCAGAGTTATGTCCTGGACAGTTTATAAACAACATTTGTTTATATATGTGGACATGAGGCTTCACATTATCATTGTCAGGAATGTAGACACAAAGACCTGTGTCCAGAGTTATGTCCTGGACAGTTTATAAACAACATTTGTTTATATATGTGGACATGAGGCTTCACATTATCATTGCCAGGAATGTAGGCACAAAGACCTGTGTCCAGAGTTAAGTCCTAGACAGTTTATAAACAACATTTGTTTATATATGTGGACATGAGGCTTCACATTATCACTGTCAGGAATGTAGACACAAAGACCTGTGTCCAGAGTTATGTCCGAGACAGTTTATAAACAGCATTTGTTTATATATGTGGACATGAGGCTTCACATTATCATTGCCAGGAATGTAGACACAAAGACCTGTGTCCAGAGTTATGTCCGAGACAGTTTATAAACCACATTTGTTTATATATGTGGACATGAGGCTTCACATTATCATTGTCAGGAATGTAGACACAAAGACCTGTGTCCAGAGTTATGTCCTAGACAGTTTATAAACAACATTTGTTTATATATGTGGACATGAGGCTTCACATTATCATTGTCAGGAATGTAGACACAAAGACCTGTGTCCAGAGTAATGTCCTAGACAGTTTATAAACAACATTTGTTTATATATGTGGACATGAGGCTTCACATTATCATTGCCAGGAATGTAGACACAAAGTCCTGTGTCCAGAGTTATGTCCTAGACAGTTTATAAACAACATTTGTTTATATATGTGGACATGAGGCTTCACATTATCATTGCCAGGAATGTAGACACAAAGACCTGTGTCCAGAGTTATGTCCTGGACAGTTTATAAACAACATTTGTTTATATATGTGGACATGAGGCTTCACATTATCATTGCCAGGAATGTAGGCACAAATACCTGTGTCCAGAGTTATGTCCTGGACAGTTTATAAACAACATTTGTTTATATATGTGGACATGAGGCTTCACATTATCATTGTCAGGAATGTAGACACAAAGACCTGTGTCCAGAGTTATGTCCTAGACAGTTTATAAACAACATTTGTTTATATATGTGGACATGAGGCTTCACATTATCATTGTCAGGAATGTAGACACAAAGACCTGTGTCCAGAGTAATGTCCTAGACAGTTTATAAACAACATTTGTTTATATATGTGGACATGAGGCTTCACATTATCATTGCCAGGAATGTAGACACAAAGTCCTGTGTCCAGAGTTATGTCCTAGACAGCTTATAAACAACATTTGTTTATATATGTGGACATGAGGCTTCACATTATCATTGTCAGGAATGTAGACACAAAGACCTGTGTCCAGAGTAATGTCCTAGACAGTTTATAAACAACATTTGTTTATATATGTGGACATGAGGCTTCACATTATCATTGCCAGGAATGTAGACACAAAGTCCTGTGTCCAGAGTTATGTCCTAGACAGTTTATAAACAACATGTGTTTATATATGTGGACATGAGGCTTCACATTATCATTGTCAGGAATGTAGACACAAAGACCTGTGTCCAGAGTTATGTCCTGGACAGTTTATAAACAACATTTGTTTATATATGTGGACATGAGGCTTCACATTATCATTGCCAGGAATGTAGACACAAAGACCTGTGTCCAGAGTTATGTCTGAGACAGTTTATAAACAACATTTGTTTATATATGTGGACATGAGGCTTCACATTATCATTGCCAGGAATGTAGACACAAAGACCTGTGTCCAGAGTTATGTTCTGGACAGTTTATAAACAACATTTGTTTATATATGTGGACATGAGGCTTCACATTATCATTGTCAGGAATGAAAACACAAAGACCTGTGTCCAGAGTTATGTCCGAGACAGTTTATAAACAACATTTGTTTATATATGTGGACATGAGGCTTCACATTATCATTGCCAGGAATGTAGACACAAAGACCTGTGTCCAGAGTTATGTCCGAGACAGTTTATAAACAACATTTGTTTATATATGTGGACATGAGGCTTCACATTATCATTGTCAGGAATGTAGACACAAAGACCTGTGTCCAGAGTTATGTCCTAGACAGTTTATAAACAACATTTGTTTATATATGTGGACATGTGGCTTCACATTATCATTGTCAGGAATGTAAACACAAAGACCTGTGTCCAGAGTTATGTCCGAGACAGTTTATAAACAACATTTGTTTATATATGTGGACATGAGGCTTCACATTATCATTGCCAGGAATGTAGACACAAAGACCTGTGTCCAGAGTTATGTCCGAGACAGTTTATAAACAACATTTGTTTATATATGTGGACATGAGGCTTCACATTATCATTGTCAGGAATGTAGACACAAAGACCTGTGTCCAGAGTTATGTCCTAGACAGTTTATAAACAACATTTGTTTATATATGTGGACATGAGGCTTCACATTATCATTGTCAGGAATGTAGACACAAAGACCTGTGTCCAGAGTTATGTCCTAGACAGTTTATAAACAACATTTGTTTATATATGTGGACATGAGGCTTCACATTATCATTGTCAGGAATGTAGACACAAAGACCTCTGTCCAGAGTTATGTCCGAGACAGTTTATAAACAGCATTTGTTTATATATGTGGACATGAGGCTTCACATTATCATTGTCAGGAATGTAGACACAAAGACCTGTGTCCAGAGTTATGTCCTAGACAGTTTATAAACAACATTTGTTTATATATGTGGACATGAGGCTTCACATTATCATTGTCAGGAATGTAGACACAAAGACCTGTGTCCAGAGTTATGTCCTAGACAGTTTATAAACAACATTTGTTTATATATGTGGACATGAGGCTTCACATTATCATTGTCAGGAATGTAGACACAAAGACCTGTGTCCAGAGTTATGTCCGAGACAGTTTATAAACACCATTTGTTTATATATGTGGACATGAGGCTTCACATTATCACTGCCAGGAATGTAGACACAAAGACCTGTGTCCAGAGTTATGTCCGAGACAGTTTATAAACAGCTTTTGTTTATATATGTGGACATGAGGCTTCACATTATCATTGTCAGGAATGTAGACACAAAGACCTGTGTCCAGAGTTATGTCCTAGACAGTTTATAAACAACATTTGTTTATATATGTGGACATGAGGCTTCACATTATCATTGCCAGGAATGTCGACACAAAGACCTGTGTCCAGAGTTATGTCCTAGACAGTTTATAAACAACATTTGTTTATATATGTGGACATGAGGCTTCACATTATCATTGTCAGGAATGTAGACACAAAGACCTGTGTCCAGAGTTATGTCCGAGACAGTTTATCAACAACATTTGTTTATATATGTGGACATGAGGCTTCACATTATCATTGTCAGGAATGTAGACACAAAGACCTGTGTCCAGAGTTATGTCCTAGACAGTTTATAAACAACATTTGTTTATATATGTGGACATGAGGCTTCACATTATCATTGTCAGGAATGTAGACACAAAGACCTGTGTCCAGAGTTATGTCCTAGACAGTTTATAAACAACATTTGTTTATATATGTGGACATGAGGCTTCACATTATCATTGCCAGGAATGTAGACACAAAGACCTGTGTCCAGAGTTATGTCCTAGACAGTTTATAAACAACATTTGTTTATATATGTGGACATGAGGCTTCACATTATCATTGTCAGGAATGTAGACACAAAGACCTGTGTCCAGAGTTATGTCATAGACAGTTTATAAACAACATTTGTTTATTTATGTGGACATGAGGCTTCACATTATCATTGCCAGGAATGTAGACACAAAGACCTGTGTCCAGAGTTATGTCCTAGACAATTTATAAACAACATTTGTTTATATATGTGGACATGAGGCTTCACATTATCATTGTCAGGAATGTAGACACAAAGACCTGTGTCCAGAGTTATGTCCTAGACAGTTTATAAACAACATTTGTTAATATATGTGGACATGAGGCTTCACATTATCATTGTCAGGAATGTAGACACAAATACCTGTGTCCAGAGTTATGTCCTGGACAGTTTATAAACAACATTTGTTTATATATGTGGACATGAAGCTTCAAATTATCATTGCCAGGAATGTAGGCACAAAGACCTGTGTCCAGAGTTATGTCCTAGACAGTTTATAAACAACATTTGTTTATATATGTGGACATGAGGCTTCACATTATCATTGTCAGGAATGTAGACACAAAGACCTGTGTCCAGAGTTATGTCCGAGACAGTTTATAAACAGCATTTGTTTATATATGTGGACATGAGGCTTCACATTATCATTGCCAGGAATGTAGACACAAAGACCTGTGTCCAGAGTTATGTCCGAGACAGTTTATAAACCACATTTGTTTATATATGTGGACATGAGGCTTCACATTATCATTGTCAGGAATGTAGACACAAAGACCTGTGTCCAGAGTTATGTCCTAGTCAGTTTATAAACAACATTTGTTTATATATGTGGACATGAGGCTTCACATTATCATTGCCAGGAATGTAGACACAAAGACCTGTGTCCAGAGTTATGTTCTGGACAGTTTATAAACAACATTTGTTTATATATGTGGACATGTGGCTTCACATTATCATTGTCAGGAATGAAAACACAAAGACCTGTGTCCAGAGTTATGTCCGAGACAGTTTATAAACAACATTTGTTTATATATGTGGACATGAGGCTTCACATTATCATTGCCAGGAATGTAGACACAAAGACCTGTGTCCAGAGTTATGTCCGAGACAGTTTATAAACAACATTTGTTTATATATGTGGACATGAGGCTTCACATTATCATTGTCAGGAATGTAGACACAAAGACCTGTGTCCAGAGTTATGTCCTAGACAGTTTATAAACAACATTTGTTTATATATGTGGACATGTGGCTTCACATTATCATTGTCAGGAAAGTAAACACAAAGACCTGTGTCCAGAGTTATGTCCGAGACAGTTTATAAACAACATTTGTTTATATATGTGGACATGAGGCTTCACATTATCATTGCCAGGAATGTAGACACAAAGACCTGTGTCCAGAGTTATGTCCGAGACAGTTTATAAACAACATTTGTTTATATATGTGGACATGAGGCTTCACATTATCATTGTCAGGAATGTAGACACAAAGACCTGTGTCCAGAGTTATGTCCTAGACAGTTTATAAACAACATTTGTTTATATATGTGGACATGAGGCTTCACATTATCATTGTCAGGAATGTAGACACAAAGACCTGTGTCCAGAGTTATGTCCTAGACAGTTTATAAACAACATTTGTTTATATATGTGGACATGAGGCTTCACATTATCATTGTCAGGAATGTAGACACAAAGACCTCTGTCCAGAGTTATGTCCGAGACAGTTTATAAACAGCATTTGTTTATATATGTGGACATGAGGCTTCACATTATCATTGTCAGGAATGTAGACACAAAGACCTGTGTCCAGAGTTATGTCCTACACAGTTTATAAACAACATTTGTTTATATATGTGGACATGAGGCTTCACATTATCATTGTCAGGAATGTAGACACTAAGACCTGTGTCCAGGGTTATGTCCTAGACAGTTTATAAACAACATTTGTTTATATATGTGGACATGAGGCTTCACATTATCATTGTCAGGAATGTAGACACAAAGACCTGTGTCCAGAGTTATGTCCTAGACAGTTTATAAACAACATTTGTTTATATATGTGGACATGAGGCTTCACATTATCATTGCCAGGAATGTAGACACAAAGACCTGTGTCCAGAGTTATGTCCGAGACAGTTTATAAACAACATTTGTTTATATATGTGGACATGAGACTTCACATTATCATTGTCAGGAATGTAGACACAAAGACCTGTGTCCAGAGTTATGTCCGAGACAGTTTATAAACAGCATTTGTTTATATATGTGGACATGAGGCTTCACATTATCATTGCCAGGAATGTAGACACAAAGACCTGTGTCCAGAGTTATGTCCGAGACAGTTTATAAACAGCTTTTGTTTATATATGTGGACATGAGGCTTCACATTATCATTGTCAGGAATGTAGACACAAAGACCTGTGTCCAGAGTTATGTCCGAGACAGTTTATAAACAACATTTGTTTATATATGTGGACATGAGGCTTCACATTATCATTGTCAGGAATGTAGACACAAAGACCTGTGTCCAGAGTTATGTCCTAGACAGTTTATAAACAACATTTGTTTATATATGTGGACATGAGGCTTCACATTATCATTGCCAGGAATGTCGACACAAAGACCTGTGTCCAGAGTTATGTCCTAGACAGTTTATAAACAACATTTGTTTATATATGTGGACATGAGGCTTCACATTATCATTGTCAGGAATGTAGACACAAAGACCTGTGTCCAGAGTTATGTCCGAGACAGTTTATCAACAACATTTGTTTATATATGTGGACATGAGGCTTCACATTATCATTGTCAGGAATGTAGACACAATGACCTGTGTCCAGAGTTATGTCCTAGACAGTTTATAAACAACATTTGTTTATATATGTGGACATGAGGCTTCACATTATCATTGTCATGAATGTAGACACAAAGACCTGTGTCCAGAGTTATGTCCTAGACAGTTTATAAACAACATTTGTTTATATATGTGGACATGAGGCTTCACATTATCATTGCCAGGAATGTAGACACAAAGACCTGTGTCCAGAGTTATGTCCTAGACAGTTTATAAACAACATTTGTTTATATATGTGGACATGAGGCTTCACATTATCATTGTCAGGAATGTAGACACAAAGACCTGTGTCCAGAGTTATGTCCTAGACAGTTTATAAACAACATTTGTTTATATATGTGGACATGAGGCTTCACATTATCATTGCCAGGAATGTAGACACAAAGACCTGTGTCCAGAGTTATGTCCTAGACAATTTATAAACAACATTTGTTTATATATGTGGACATGAGGCTTCACATTATCATTGTCAGGAATGTAGACACAAAGACCTGTGTCCAGAGTTATGTCCTAGACAGTTTATAAACAACATTTGTTTATATATGTGGACATGAGGCTTCACATTATCATTGTCAGGAATGTAGACACAAATACCTGTGTCCAGAGTTATGTCCTGGACAGTTTATAAACAACATTTGTTTATATATGTGGACATGAGGCTTCACATTATCATTGCCAGGAATGTAGGCACAAAGACCTGTGTCCAGAGTTATGTCCTAGACAGTTTATAAACAGCATTTGTTTATATATGTGGACATGAGGCTTCACATTATCATTGTCAGGAATGTAGACACAAAGACCTGTGTCCAGAGTTATGTCCGAGACAGTTTATAAACAGCATTTGTTTATATATGTGGACATGAGGCTTCACATTATCATTGCCAGGAATGTAGACACAAAGACCTGTGTTCAGAGTTATGTCCGAGACAGTTTATAAACCACATTTGTTTATATATGTGGACATGAGGCTTCACATTATCATTGTCAGGAATGTAGACACAAAGACCTGTGTCCAGAGTTATGTCCTAGACAGTTTATAAACAACATTTGTTTATATATGTGGACATGAGGCTTCACATTATCATTGTCAGGAATGTAGACACAAAGACCTGTGTCCAGAGTTATGTCCTAGACAGTTTATAAACAACATTTGTTTATATATGTGGACATGAGGCTTCACATTATCATTGCCAGGAATGTAGACACAAAGACCTGTGTCCAGAGTTATGTCCTAGACAGTTTATAAACAACATTTGTTTATATATGTGGACATGAGGCTTCACATTATCATTGCCAGGAATGTAGACACAAAGACCTGTGTCCAGAGTTATGTCCTGGACAGTTTATAAACAACATTTGTTTATATATGTGGACATGAGGCTTCACATTATCATTGCCAGGAATGTAGACACAAAGACCTGTGTCCAGAGTTATGTCCTGGACAGTTTATAAACAACATTTGTTTATATATGTGGACATGAGGCTTCACATTATCATTGCCAGGAATGTAGGCACAAATACCTGTGTCCAGAGTTATGTCCTGGACAGTTTATAAACAACATTTGTTTATATATGTGGACATGAGGCTTCACATTATCATTGTCAGGAATGTAGACACAAATACCTGTGTCCAGAGTTATGTCCTGGACAGTTTATAAACAACATTTGTTTATATATGTGGACATGAGGCTTCACATTATCATTGTCAGGAATGTAGACTCAAATACCTGTGTCCAGAGTTATGTCCTGGACAGTTTATAAACAACATTTGTTTATATATGTGGACATGAGGCTTCACATTATCATTGCCAGGAATGTAGGCACAAAGACCTGTGTCCAGAGTTAAGTCCTAGACAGTTTATAAACAACATTTGTTTATATATGTGGACATGAAGCTTCACATTATCACTGTCAGGAATGTAGACACAAAGACCTGTGTCCAGAGTTATGTCCGAGACAGTTTATAAACAGCATTTGTTTATATATGTGGACATGAGGCTTCACATTATCATTGCCAGGAATGTAGACACAAAGACCTGTGTCCAGAGTTATGTCCGAGACAGTTTGTAAACCACATTTGTTTATATATGTGGACATGAGGCTTCACATTATCATTGTCAGGAATGTAGACACAAAGACCTGTGTCCAGAGTTATGTCCTAGACAGTTTATAAACAACATTTGTTTATATATGTGGACATGAGGCTTCACATTATCATTGTCAGGAATGTAGACACAAAGACCTGTGTCCAGAGTAATGTCCTAGACAGTTTATAAACAACATTTGTTTATATATGTGGACATGAGGCTTCACATTATCATTGCCAGGAATGTAGACACAAAGACCTGTGTCCAGAGTTATGTCCTAGACAGTTTATAAACAACATTTGTTTATATATGTGGACATGAGGCTTCACATTATCATTGCCAGGAATGTAGACACAAAGACCTGTGTCCAGAGTTATGTCCTGGACAGTTTATAAACAACATTTGTTTATATATGTGGACATGAGGCTTCACATTATCATTGCCAGGAATGTAGGCACAAATACCTGTGTCCAGAGTTATGTCCTGGACAGTTTATAAACAACATTTGTTTATATATGTGGACATGAGGCTTCACATTATCATTGTCAGGAATGTAGACACAAAGACCTGTGTCCAGAGTTATGTCCTAGACAGATTATGAACAACATTTGTTTATATATGTGGACATGAGGCTTCACATTATCATTGTCAGGAATGTAGACACAAAGACCTGTCTCCAGAGTTATGTCCTAGACAGATTATGAACAACATTTGTTTATATATGTGGACATGAGGCTTCACGTTATCATTGTCAGGAATGTAGACACAAAGACCTGTGTCCAGAGTTATGTCCTGGACAGTTTATAAACAACATTTGTTTATATATGTGGACATGAGGCTTCACATTATCATTGCCAGGAATGTAGACACAAAGACCTGTGTCCAGAGTTATGTCTGAGACAGTTTATAAACAACATTTGTTTATATATGTGGACATGAGGCTTCACATTATCATTGCCAGGAATGTAGACACAAAGACCTGTGTCCAGATTTATGTCCTAGACAGTTTATAAACAACATTTGTTTATATATGTGGACATGAGGCTTCACATTATCATTGTCAGGAATGTAGACACAAAGACCTGTGTCCAGAGTTATGTCCTGGACAGTTTATAAACAACATTTGTTTATATATGTGGACATGAGGCTTCACATTATCATTGTCAGGAATGTAGACACAAAGACCTGTGTCCAGAGTTATGTCCGAGACAGTTTATAAACAACATTTGTTTATATATGTGGACATGAGGCTTCACATTATCATTGTCAGGAATGTAAACACAAAGACCTGTGTCCAGAGTTATGTCCGAGACAGTTTATAAACAACATTTGTTTATATATGTGGACATGAGGCTTCACATTATCATTGTCAGGAATGTAGACACAAAGACCTGTGTCCAGAGTTATGTCCTAGACAGTTTATAAACAACATTTGTTTATATATGTGGACATGAGGCTTCACATTATCATTGCCAGGAATGTAGACACAAAGACCTGTGTCCAGAGTTATGTCCGTGACAGTTTATAAACAACATTTGTTTATATATGTGGACATGAGGCTTCACATTATCATTGTCAGGAATGTAGACACAAAGACCTGTGTCCAGAGTTATGTCCGAGACAGTTTATAAACAACATTTGTTTATATATGTGGACATGGGGCTTCACATTATCATTGTCAGGAATGTAGAAACAAAGACCTGTGTCCAGAGTTATGTCCGAGACAGTTTATAAACAACATTTGTTTATATATGTGGACATGAGGCTTCACATTATCATTGCCAGGAATGTAGACACAAAGACCTGTGTCCAGAGTTATGTCCTAGACAGTTTATAAACAACATTTGTTTATATATGTGGACATGAGGCTTCACATTATCATTGTCAGGAATGTAGACACAAAGACCTGTGTCCAGAGTTATGTCCTGGACAGTTTATGAACAACATTTGTTTATATATGTGGACATGAGGCTTCACATTATCATTGTCAGGAATGTAGACACAAAGACCTGTGTCCAGAGTTATTTCCTGGACAGTTTATAAACAACATTTGTTTATATATGTGGACATGAGGCTTCACATTATCATTGCCAGGAATGTAGACACAAAGACCTGTGTCCAGAGTTATGTCCTAGACAGTTTATAAACAACATTTGTTTATATATGTGGACATGAGGCTTCACATTATCATTGTCAGGAATGTAGACACAAAGACCTGTGTCCAGAGTTATGTCCTGGACAGTTTATGAACAACATTTGTTTATATATGTGGACATGAGGCTTCACATTATCATTGCCAGGAATGTAGACACAAAGACCTGTGTCCAGAGTTATGTCCTAGACAGTTTATAAACAACATTTGTTTATATATGTGGACATGGGGCTTCACATTATCATTGTCAGGAATGTAGAAACAAAGACCTGTGTCCAGAGTTATGTCCGAGACAGTTTATAAACAACATTTGTTTATATATGTGGACATGAGGCTTCACATTATCATTGCCAGGAATGTAGACACAAAGACCTGTGTCCAGAGTTATGTCCTAGACAGTTTATAAACAACATTTGTTTATATATGTGGACATGAGGCTTCACATTATCATTGCCAGGAATGTAGACACAAAGACCTGTGTCCAGAGTTATGTCCTAGACAGTTTATAAACAACATTTGTTTATATATGTGGACATGAGGCTTCACATTATCATTGTCAGGAATGTAGACACAAAGACCTGTGTCCAGAGTTATGTCCTGGACAGTTTATGAACAACATTTGTTTATATATGTGGACATGAGGCTTCACATTATCATTGTCAGGAATGTAGACACAAAGACCTGTGTCCAGAGTTATTTCCTGGACAGTTTATAAACAACATTTGTTTATATATGTGGACATGAGGCTTCACATTATCATTGCTAGGAATGTAGACACAAAGACCTGTGTCCAGAGTTATGTCCGAGACAGTTTATAAACAACATTTGTTTATATATGTGGACATGAGGCTTCACATTATCATTGTCAGGAATGTAGACACAAAGACCTGTGTCCCGAGTTATGTCCGAGACAGTTTATAAACAACATTTGTTTATATATGTGGACATGAGGCTTCACATTATCATTGCCAGGAATGTAGACACAAAGACCTGTGTCCAGAGTTATGTCCGAGACAGTTTATAAACAACATTTGTTTATATATGTGGACATGAGGCTTCACATTATCATTGTCAGGAATGTAGACACAAAGACCTGTGTCCAGAGTTATGTCCTAGACAGTTTATAAACAACATTTGTTTATATATGTGGACATGAGGCTTCACATTATCATTGTCAGGAATGTAGACACAAAGACCTGTGTCCAGAGTTATGTCCGAGACAGTTTATAAACAACATTTGTTTATATATGTGGACATGAGGCTTCACATTATCATTGCCAGGAATGTAGACACAAAGACCTGTGTCCAGTTTTATGTCTGAGACAGTTTATAAACAACATTTGTTTATATATGTGGACATGAGGCTTCACATTATCATTGCCAGGAATGTAGACACAAAGACCTGTGTCCAGAGTTATGTCCTAGACAGTTTATAAACAACATTTGTTTATATATGTGGACATGAGGCTTCACATTATCATTGTCAGGAATGTAGACACAAAGACCTGTGTCCAGAGTTATGTCCGAGACAGTTTATAAACAACATTTGTTTATATATGTGGACATGAGGCTTCACATTATCATTGTCAGGAATGTAGACACAAAGCCCTGTGTCCAGAGTTATGTCCTGGACAGTTTATAAACAACATTTGTTTATATATGTGGACATGAGGCTTCACATTATCATTGTCAGGAATGTAGACACAAAGCCCTGTGTCCAGAGTTATGTCCTGGACAGTTTATAAACAACATTTGTTTATATATGTGGACATGAGGCTTCACATTATCATTGTCAGGAATGTAGACACAAAGACCTGTGTCCAGAGTTATGTCCTGGACAGTTTATAAACAACATTTGTTTATATATGTGGACATGAGGCTTCACGTTATCATTGTCAGGAATGTAGACACAAAGACCTGTGTCCAGAGTTATGTCCTGGACAGTTTATAAACAACATTTGTTTATATATGTGGACATGAGGCTTCACATTATCATTGCCAGGAATGTAGACACAAAGACCTGTGTCCAGAGTTATGTCTGAGACAGTTTATAAACAACATTTGTTTATATATGTGGACATGAGGCTTCACATTATCATTGCCAGGAATGTAGACACAAAGACCTGTGTCCAGAGTTATGTCCGAGACAGTTTATAAACAACATTTGTTTATATATGTGGACATGAGGCTTCACATTATCATTGTCAGGAATGTAGACACAAAGACCTGTGTCCAGAGTTATGTCCTAGACAGTTTATAAACCACATTTGTTTATATATGTGGACATGAGGCTTCACATTATCATTGTCAGGAATGTAGACACAAAGACCTGTGTCCAGAGTTATGTCCTAGACAGTTTATAAACAACATTTGTTTATATATGTGGACATGAGGCTTCACATTATCATTGTCAGGAATGTAGACACAAAGACCTGTGTCCAGAGTAATGTCCTAGACAGTTTATAAACAACATTTGTTTATATATGTGGACATGAGGCTTCACATTATCATTGCCAGGAATGTAGACACAAAGACCTGTGTCCAGAGTTATGTCCTAGACAGTTTATAAACAACATTTGTTTATATATGTGGACATGAGGCTTCACATTATCATTGCCAGGAATGTAGACACAAAGACCTGTGTCCAGAGTTATGTCCTGGACAGTTTATAAACAACATTTGTTTATATATGTGGACATGAGGCTTCACATTATCATTGCCAGGAATGTAGGCACAAATACCTGTGTCCAGAGTTATGTCCTGGACAGTTTATAAACAACATTTGTTTATATATGTGGACATGAGGCTTCACATTATCATTGTCAGGAATGTAGACACAAAGACCTGTGTCCAGAGTTATGTCCTAGACAGATTATGAACAACATTTGTTTATATATGTGGACATGAGGCTTCACATTATCATTGTCAGGAATGTAGACACAAAGACCTGTCTCCAGAGTTATGTCCTAGACAGATTATGAACAACATTTGTTTATATATGTGGACATGAGGCTTCACGTTATCATTGTCAGGAATGTAGACACAAAGACCTGTGTCCAGAGTTATGTCCTAGACAGATTATGAACAACATTTGTTTATATATGTGGACATGAGGCTTCACATTATCATTGTCAGGAATGTAGACACAAAGACCTGTCTCCAGAGTTATGTCCTAGACAGATTATGAACAACATTTGTTTATATATGTGGACATGAGGCTTCACATTATCATTGCCAGGAATGTAGGCACAAAGACCTGTGTCCAGTGATATGTCCTGGACAGTTTATAAACAACATTTGTTTATATATGTGGACATGAGGCTTCACATTATCATTGCCAGGAATGTAGACACAAAGACCTGTGTCCAGAGTTATGTCTGAGACAGTTTATAAACAACATTTGTTTATATATGTGGACATGAGGCTTCACATTATCATTGCCAGGAATGTAGACACAAAGACCTGTGTCCAGATTTATGTCCTAGACAGTTTATAAACAACATTTGTTTATATATGTGGACATGAGGCTTCACATTATCATTGTCAGGAATGTAGACACAAAGACCTGTGTCCAGAGTTATGTCCTGGACAGTTTATAAACAACATTTGTTTATATATGTGGACATGAGGCTTCACATTATCATTGTCAGGAATGTAGACACAAAGACCTGTGTCCAGAGTTATGTCCGAGACAGTTTATAAACAACATTTGTTTATATATGTGGACATGAGGCTTCACATTATCATTGTCAGGAATGTAAACACAAAGACCTGTGTCCAGAGTTATGTCCGAGACAGTTTATAAACAACATTTGTTTATATATGTGGACATGAGGCTTCACATTATCATTGTCAGGAATGTAGACACAAAGACCTGTGTCCAGAGTTATGTCCTAGACAGTTTATAAACAACATTTGTTTATATATGTGGACATGAGGCTTCACATTATCATTGTCAGGAATGTAGACACAAAGACCTGTGTCCAGAGTTATGTCCGAGACAGTTTATAAACAACATTTGTTTATATATGTGGACATGTGGCTTCACATTATCATTGCCAGGAATGTAGACACAAAGACCTGTGTCCAGTTTTATGTCTGAGACAGTTTATAAACAACATTTGTTTATATATGTGGACATGAGGCTTCACATTATCATTGTCAGGAATGTAGACACAAAGACCTGTGTCCAGAGTTATGTCCGAGACAGTTTATAAACAACATTTGTTTATATATGTGGACATGGGGCTTCACATTATCATTGTCAGGAATGTAGAAACAAAGACCTGTGTCCAGAGTTATGTCCGAGACAGTTTATAAACAACATTTGTTTATATATGTGGACATGAGGCTTCACATTATCATTGTCAGGAATGTAGACACAAAGACCTGTGTCCAGAGTTATGTCCTAGACAGTTTATAAACAACATTTGTTTATATATGTGGACATGAGGCTTCACATTATCATTGTCAGGAATGTAGACACAAAGACCTGTGTCCAGAGTTATGTCCTGGACAGTTTATAAACAACATTTGTTTATATATGTGGACATGAGGCTTCACGTTATCATTGTCAGGAATGTAGACACAAAGACCTGTGTCCAGAGTTATGTCCTGGACAGTTTATAAACAACATTTGTTTATATATGTGGACATGAGGCTTCACATTATCATTGCCAGGAATGTAGACACAAAGACCTGTGTCCAGAGTTATGTCTGAGACAGTTTATAAACAACATTTGTTTATATATGTGGACATGAGGCTTCACATTATCATTGCCAGGAATGTAGACACAAAGACCTGTGTCCAGAGTTATGTCCGAGACAGTTTATAAACAACATTTGTTTATATATGTGGACATGAGGCTTCACATTATCATTGTCAGGAATGTAGACACAAAGACCTGTGTCCAGAGTTATGTCCTAGACAGTTTATAAACCACATTTGTTTATATATGTGGACATGAGGCTTCACATTATCATTGTCAGGAATGTAGACACAAAGACCTGTGTCCAGAGTTATGTCCTAGACAGTTTATAAACAACATTTGTTTATATATGTGGACATGAGGCTTCACATTATCATTGTCAGGAATGTAGACACAAAGACCTGTGTCCAGAGTAATGTCCTAGACAGTTTATAAACAACATTTGTTTATATATGTGGACATGAGGCTTCACATTATCATTGCCAGGAATGTAGACACAAAGACCTGTGTCCAGAGTTATGTCCTAGACAGTTTATAAACAACATTTGTTTATATATGTGGACATGAGGCTTCACATTATCATTGCCAGGAATGTAGACACAAAGACCTGTGTCCAGAGTTATGTCCTGGACAGTTTATAAACAACATTTGTTTATATATGTGGACATGAGGCTTCACATTATCATTGCCAGGAATGTAGGCACAAATACCTGTGTCCAGAGTTATGTCCTGGACAGTTTATAAACAACATTTGTTTATATATGTGGACATGAGGCTTCACATTATCATTGTCAGGAATGTAGACACAAAGACCTGTGTCCAGAGTTATGTCCTAGACAGATTATGAACAACATTTGTTTATATATGTGGACATGAGGCTTCACATTATCATTGTCAGGAATGTAGACACAAAGACCTGTCTCCAGAGTTATGTCCTAGACAGATTATGAACAACATTTGTTTATATATGTGGACATGAGGCTTCACGTTATCATTGTCAGGAATGTAGACACAAAGACCTGTGTCCAGAGTTATGTCCTGGACAGTTTATAAACAACATTTGTTTATATATGTGGACATGAGGCTTCACATTATCATTGCCAGGAATGTAGACACAAAGACCTGTGTCCAGAGTTATGTCTGAGACAGTTTATAAACAACATTTGTTTATATATGTGGACATGAGGCTTCACATTATCATTGCCAGGAATGTAGACACAAAGACCTGTGTCCAGATTTATGTCCTAGACAGTTTATAAACAACATTTGTTTATATATGTGGACATGAGGCTTCACATTATCATTGTCAGGAATGTAGACACAAAGACCTGTGTCCAGAGTTATGTCCTGGACAGTTTATAAACAACATTTGTTTATATATGTGGACATGAGGCTTCACATTATCATTGTCAGGAATGTAGACACAAAGACCTGTGTCCAGAGATATGTCCGAGACAGTTTATAAACAACATTTGTTTATATATGTGGACATGAGGCTTCACATTATCATTGTCAGGAATGTAAACACAAAGACCTGTGTCCAGAGTTATGTCCGAGACAGTTTATAAACAACATTTGTTTATATATGTGGACATGAGGCTTCACATTATCATTGTCAGGAATGTAGACACAAAGACCTGTGTCCAGAGTTATGTCCTAGACAGTTTATAAACAACATTTGTTTATATATGTGGACATGAGGCTTCACATTATCATTGCCAGGAATGTAGACACAAAGACCTGAGTCCAGAGTTATGTCCGTGACAGTTTATAAACAACATTTGTTTATATATGTGGACATGAGGCTTCACATTATCATTGTCAGGAATGTAGACACAAAGACCTGTGTCCAGAGTTATGTCCGAGACAGTTTATAAACAACATTTGTTTATATATGTGGACATGAGGCTTCACATTATCATTGCCAGGAATGTAGACACAAAGACCTGTGTCCAGTTTTATGTCTGAGACAGTTTATAAACAACATTTGTTTATATATGTGGACATGAGGCTTCACATTATCATTGTCAGGAATGTAGACACAAAGACCTGTGTCCAGAGTTATGTCCGAGACAGTTTATAAACAACATTTGTTTATATATGTGGACATGGGGCTTCACATTATCATTGTCAGGAATGTAGAAACAAAGACCTGTGTCCAGAGTTATGTCCGAGACAGTTTATAAACAACATTTGTTTATATATGTGGACATGAGGCTTCACATTATCATTGCCAGGAATGTAGACACAAAGACCTGTGTCCAGAGTTATGTCCTAGACAGTTTATAAACAACATTTGTTTATATATGTGGACATGAGGCTTCACATTATCATTGTCAGGAATGTAGACACAAAGACCTGTGTCCAGAGTTATGTCCTGGACAGTTTATGAACAACATTTGTTTATATATGTGGACATGAGGCTTCACATTATCATTGTCAGGAATGTAGACACAAAGACCTGTGTCCAGAGTTATTTCCTGGACAGTTTATAAACAACATTTGTTTATATATGTGGACATGAGGCTTCACATTATCATTGCCAGGAATGTAGACACAAAGACCTGTGTCCAGAGTTATGTCCGAGACAGTTTATAAGCAACATTTGTTTATATATGTGGACATGAGGCTTCACATTATCATTGTCAGGAATGTAGACACAAAGACCTGTGTCCCGAGTTATGTCCGAGACAGTTTATAAACAACATTTGTTTATATATGTGGACATGAGGCTTCACATTATCATTGCCAGGAATGTAGACACAAAGACCTGTGTCCAGAGTTATGTCCGAGACAGTTTATAAACAACATTTGTTTATATATGTGGACATGAGGCTTCACATTATCATTGTCAGGAATGTAGACACAAAGACCTGTGTCCAGAGTTATGTCCTGGACAGTTTATAAACAACATTTGTTTATATATGTGGACATGAGGCTTCACATTATCATTGCCAGGAATGTAGACACAAAGACCTGTGTCCAGAGTTATGTCCGAGACAGTTTATAAACAACGTTTGTTTATATATGTGGACATGAGGCTTCACATTATCATTGCCAGGAATGTAGACACAAAGACCTGTGTCCAGAGTTATGTCCTAGACAGTTTATAAACAACATTTGTTTATATATGTGGACATGAGGCTTCACATTATCATTGCCAGGAATGTAGACACAAAGACCTGTGTCCAGAGTTATGTCCTAGACAGTTTATAAACAACATTTGTTTATATATGTGGACATGAGGCTTCACATTATCATTGTCAGGAATGTAGACACAAAGACCTGTGTCCAGAGTTATGTCCTGGACAGTTTATAAACAACATTTGTTTATATATGTGGACATGAGGCTTCACGTTATCATTGTCAGGAATGTAGACACAAAGACCTGTGTCCAGAGTTATGTCCTGGACAGTTTATAAACAACATTTGTTTATATATGTGGACATGAGGCTTCACATTATCATTGCCAGGAATGTAGACACAACGACCTGTGTCCAGAGTTATGTCTGAGACAGTTTATAAACAACATTTGTTTATATATGTGGACATGAGGCTTCACATTATCATTGCCAGGAATGTCGACACAAAGACCTGTGTCCAGAGTTATGTCCGAGACAGTTTATAAACAACATTTGTTTATATATGTGGACATGAGGCTTCACATTATCATTGTCAGGAATGTAGACACAAAGACCTGTGTCCAGAGTTATGTCCTAGACAGTTTATAAACAACATTTGTTTATATATGTGGACATGAGGCTTCACATTATCATTGTCAGGAATGTAGACACAAAGACCTGTGTCCAGAGTTATGTCCTAGACAGTTTATAAACAACATTTGTTTATATATGTGGACATGAGGCTTCACATTATCATTGCCAGGAATGTAGACACAAAGACCTGTGTCCAGAGTTATGTCCTAGACAGTTCATAAACAACATTTGTTTATATATGTGGACATGAGGCTTCACATTATCATTGTCAGGAATGTAGACACAAAGACCTGTGTCCAGACTTATGTCCTGGACAGTTTATAAACAACATTTGTTTATATATGTGGACATGAGGCTTCACATTATCATTGTCAGGAATGTAGACACAAAGACCTGTGTCCAGAGTTATGTCCGAGACAGTTTACAAACAACATTTGTTTATATATGTGGACATGAGGCTTCACATGATCATTGTCAGGAATGTAGACACAAAGACCTGTGTCCAGAGTTATGTCCGAGACAGTTTATAAACAACATTTGTTTATATATGTGGACATGAGGCTTCACATTATCATTGCCAGGAATGTAGACACAAAGACCTGTGTCCAGAGTTATGTCCTCGACAGTTTATAAACAACATTTGTTTATATATGTGGACATGAGGCTTCACATTATCATTGCCAGGAATGTAGACACAAAGACCTGTGTCCAGAGTTATGTCCGAGACAGTTTATAAACAACATTTGTTTATATATGTGGACATGAGGCTTCACATTATCATTGTCAGGAATGTAAACACAAAGACCTGTGTCCAGAGTTATGTCCGAGACTGTTTATAAACAACATTTGTTTATATATGTGGACATGAGGCTTCACATTATCATTGTCAGGAATGTAGACACAAAGACCTGTGTCCAGAGTTATGTCCGAGACAGTTTATAAACAACATTTGTTTATATATGTGGACATGAGGCTTCACATTATCATTGTCAGGAATGTAGACACAAAGACCTGTGTCCAGAGTTATGTCCGAGACAGTTTACAAACAACATTTGTTTATATATGTGGACATGAGGCTTCACATGATCATTGTCAGGAATGTAGACACAAAGACCTGTGTCCAGAGTTATGTCCGAGACAGTTTATAAACAACATTTGTTTATATATGTGGACATGAGGCTTCACATTATCATTGCCAGGAATGTAGACACAAAGACCTGTGTCCAGAGTTATGTCCTAGACAGTTTATAAACAACATTTGTTTATATATGTGGACATGAGGCTTCACATTATCATTGCCAGGAATGTAGACACAAAGACCTGTGTCCAGAGTTATGTCCTAGACAGTTTATAAACAACATTTGTTTATATATGTGGACATGAGGCTTCACATTATCATTGCCAGGAATGTAGACACAAAGACCTGTGTCCAGAGTTATGTCCCAGACAGTTTATAAACAACATTTGTTTATATATGAGGACATGAGGCTTCACATTATCACTGTCAGGAATGTAGACACAAAGACCTGTGTCCAGAGTTATGTCCTAGACAGTTTATAAACAACATTTGTTTATATATGTGGACATGAGGCTTCACATTATCATTGTCAGGAATGTAGACACAAAGACCTGTGTCCAGAGTTATGTCCTAGACAGTTTATAAACAACATTTGTTTATATATGTGGACATGAGGCTTCACATTATCATTGCCAGGAATGTAGACACAAAGACCTGTGTCCAGAGTTATGTCCGAGACAGTTTATAAACAACATTTGTTTATATATGTGGACATGAGGCTTCACATTATCATTGTCAGGAATGTAGACACAAAGACCTGTGTCCAGAGTTATGTCCTAGACAGTTTATAAACAACATTTGTTTATATATGTGGACATGAGGCTTCACATTATCATTGCCAGGAATGTAGACACAAAGACCTGTGTCCAGAGTTATGTCCGAGACAGTTTATAAACAACATTTGTTTATATATGTGGACATGAGGCTTCACATTATCATTGTCAGCAATGTAGACACAAAGACCTGTGTCCAGAGTTATGTCCGAGACAGTTTATAAACAACATTTGTTTATATATGTGGACATGAGGCTTCACATTATCATTGCCAGGAATGTAGACACAAAGACCTGTGTCCAGTTTTATGTCTGAGACAGTTTATAAACAACATTTGTTTATATATGTGGACATGAGGCTTCACATTATCATTGCCAGGAATGTAGACACAAAGACCTGTGTCCAGAGTTATGTCCTAGACAGTTTATAAACAACATTTGTTTATATATGTGGACATGAGGCTTCACATTATCATTGCCAGGAATGTAGACACAAAGACCTGTGTCCAGAGTTATGTCCGAGACAGTTTATAAACAACATTTGTTTATATATGTGGACATGAGGCTTCACATTATCATTGTCAGGAATGTAAACACAAAGACCTGTGAACAGAGTTATGTCCGAGACAGGTTATAAACAACATTTGTTTATATATGTGGACATGAGGCTTCACATTATCATTGTCAGGAATGTAGACACAAAGACCTGTGTCCAGAGTTATGTCTGAGACAGTTTATAAACAACATTTGTTTATATATGTGGACATGAGGCTTCACATTATCATTGCCAGGAATGTAGACACAGAGACCTGTGTCCAGAGTTATGTCCTAGACAGTTTATAAACAACATTTGTTTATATATGTGGACATGAGGCTGCACATTATCATTGTCAGGAATGTAGACACAAAGACCTGTGTCCAGAGTTATGTCCTAGACAGTTTATGAACAACATTTGTTTATATATGTGGACATGAGGCTTCACATTATCATTGTCAGGAATGTAGACACAAAGACCTGTGTCCAGAGTTATGTCCTAGACAGTTTATGAACAACATTTGTTTATATATGTGGACATGAGGCTTCACATTATCATTGTCAGGAATGTAGACACAAAGACCTGTGTCCAGAGTTATGTCCTGGACAGTTTATAAACAACATTTGTTTATATATGTGGACATGAGGCTTCACGTTATCATTGTCAGGAATGTAGACACAAAGACCTGTGTCCAGAGTTATGTCCTGGACAGTTTATAAACAACATTTGTTTATATATGTGGACATGAGGCTTCACATTATCATTGCCAGGAATGTAGACACAAAGACCTGTGTCCAGAGTTATGTCTGAGACAGTTTATAAACAACATTTGTTTATATATGTGGACATGAGGCTTCACATTATCATTGCCAGGAATGTAGACACAAAGACCTGTGTCCAGAGTTATGTCCTAGACAGTTTATAAACAACATTTGTTTATATATGTGGACATGAGGCTTCACATTATCATTGCCAGGAATGTAGACACAAAGACCTATGTCCAGAGTTATGTCCGAGACAGTTTATAAACAACATTTGTTTATATATGTGGACATGAGGCTTCACATTATCATTGTCAGGAATGTAGACACAAAGACCTGTGTCCAAAGTTATGTCCGAGACAGTTTATAAACAACATTTGTTTATATATGTGGACATGAGGCTTCTCATTATCATTGTCAGGAATGTAGACACAAAGACCTGTGTCCAGAGTTATGTCCGAGACAGTTTATAAACAACATTTGTTTATATATGTGGACATGAGGCTTCACATTATCATTGCCAGGAATGTAGACACAAAGACCTGTGTCCAGAGTTCTGTCCGAGACAGTTTATAAACAACATTTGTTTATATATGTGGACATGAGGCTTCACATTATCATTGCCAGGAATGTAGACACAAAGACCTGTGTCCAGAGTTATGTCCTAGACAGTTTATAAACAACATTTGTTTATATATGTGGACATGAGGCTTCACATTATCATTGCCAGGAATGTAGACACAAAGACCAGTGTCCAGAGTTATGTCCTAGACAGTTTATAAACAACATTTGTTTATATATGTGGACATGAGGCTTCACATTATCATTGCCAGGAATGTAGACACAAAGACCTGTGTCCAGAGTTATGTCCCAGACAGTTTATAAACAACATTTGTTTATATATGTGGACATGAGGCTTCACATTATCATTGCCAGGAATGTAGACACAAAGACCTGTGTCCAGAGTTATGTCCCAGACAGTTTATAAACAACATTTGTTTATATATGTGGACATGAGGCTTCACATTATCATTGTCAGGAATGTAGACACAAAGACCTGTGTCCAGAGTTATGTCCTAGACAGTTTATAAACAACATTTGTTTATATATGTGGACATGAGGCTTCACATTATCATTGTCAGGAATGTAGACACAAAGACCTGTGTCCAGAGTTATGTCCTAGACAGTTTATAAACAACATTTGTTTATATATGTGGACATGAGGCTTCACATTATCATTGCCAGGAATGTAGACACAAAGACCTGTGTCCAGAGTTATGTCCTGGACAGTTTATAAACAACATTTGTTTATATATGTGGACATGAGGCTTCACATTATCATTGCCAGGAATGTAGACACAAAGACCTGTGTCCAGAGTTATGTCCTAGACAGTTTATAAACAACATTTGTTTATATATGTGGACATGACGCATCACATTATCATTGTCAGGAATGTAGACACAAAGACCTGTGTCCAGAGTTATGTCCGAGACAGTTTATAAACAACATTTGTTTATATATGTGGACATGAGGCTTCACATTATCATTGCCAGGAATGTAGACACAAAGACCTGTGTCCAGAGTTATGTCCTGGACAGTTTATAAACAACATTTGTTTATATATGTGGACATGAGGCTTCACATTATCATTGCCAGGAATGTAGACACAAAGACCTGTGTCCAGAGTTATGTCCTAGACAGTTTATAAACAACATTTGTTTATATATGTTAACATGAGGCTTCACATTATCATTGCCAGGAATGTAGACACAAAGACCTGTGTCCAGAGTTATGTCCGAGACAGTTTATAAACAACATTTGTTTATATATGTGGACATGAGGCTTCACATTATCATTGTCAGGAATGTAGACACAAAGACCTGTGTCCAGAGTTATGTCCGAGACAGTTTATAAACAACATTTGTTTATATATGTGGACATGAGGCTTCACATTATCATTGCCAGGAATGTAGACACAAAGACCTGTGTCCAGAGTTATGTCCTAGACAGTTTATAAACAACATTTGTTTATATATGTGGACATGAGGCTTCACATTATCATTGTCAGGAATGTAGACACAAAGACCTGTGTCCAGAGTTATGTCCTAGACAGTTTATAAACAACATTTGTTTATATATGTGGACATGAGGCTTCACATTATCATTGCCAGGAATGTAGACACAAAGACCTGTGTCCACAGTTATGTCCTGGACAGTTTATAAACAACATTTGTTTATATATGTGGACATGAGGCTTCACATTATCATTGCCAGGAATGTAGACACAAAGACCTGTGTCCAGAGTTATGTCCTAGACAGTTTATAAACAACATTTGTTTATATATGTGGACATGACGCATCACATTATCATTGTCAGGAATGTAGACACAAAGACCTGCGTCCAGAGTTATGTCCGAGACAGTTTATAAACAACATTTGTTTATATATGTGGACATGAGGCTTCACATTATCATTGCCAGGAATGTAGACACAAAGACCTGTGTCCAGAGTTATGTCCTGGACAGTTTATAAACAACATTTGTTTATATATGTGGACATGAGGCTTCACATTATCATTGCCAGGAATGTAGACACAAAGACCTGTGTCCAGAGTTATGTCCTAGACAGTTTATAAACAACATTTGTTTATATATGTTAACATGAGGCTTCACATTATCATTGCCAGGAATGTAGACACAAAGACCTGTGTCCAGAGTTATGTCCGAGACAGTTTATAAACAACATTTGTTTATATATGTGGACATGAGGCTTCACATTATCATTGTCAGGAATGTAGACACAAAGACCTGTGTCCAGAGTTATGTCCTCGACAGTTTATAAACAACATTTGTTTATATATGTGGACATGAGGCTTCACATTATCATTGCCAGGAATGTAGACACAAAGACCTGTGTCCAGAGTTATGTCCTAGACAGTTTATAAACAACATTTGTTTATATATGTGGACATGAGGCTTCACATTATCATTGTCAGGAATGTAGACACAAAGACCTGTGTCCAGAGTTATGTCCTAGACAGTTTATAAACAACATTTGTTTATATATGTGGACATGAGGCTTCACATTATAATTGCCAGGAATGTAGACACAAAGACCTGTGTCCAGAGTTATGTCCGAGACAGTTTATAAACAACATTTGTTTATATATGTGGACATGAGGCTTCACATTATCATTGTCAGGAATGTAGACACAAAGACCTGTGTCCAGAGTTATGTCCTCGACAGTTTATAAACAACATTTGTTTATATATGTGGACATGAGGCTTCACATAATCATTGTCAGGAATGTAGACACAAAGACCTGTGTCCAGAGTTATGTCCTAGACAGTTTATAAACAACATTTGTTTATATATGTGGACATGAGGCTTCACATTATCATTTCCAGGAATGTAGACACAAAGACCTGTGTCCAGATTTATGTCCTAGACAGTTTATAAACAACATTTGTTTATATATGTGGACATGAGGCTTCACATTATCATTGCCAGGAATGTAGACACAAAGACCTGTGTCCAGAGTTATGTCCTAGACAGTTTGTAAACAACATTTGTTTATATATGTGGACATGAGGCTTCACATTATCATTGTCAGGAATGTAGACACAAAGACCTGTGTCCAGAGTTATGTCCGAGACAGTTTATAAACAACATTTGTTTATATATGTGGACATGACGCTTCACATTATCATTGTCAGGAATGTAGACACAAAGACCTGTGTCCGGAGTTATGTCCTAGACAGTTTATAAACAACATTTGTTTATATATGTGGACATGAGGCTTCACATTATCATTGCCAGGAATGTAGACACAAAGACCTGTGTCCAGAGTTATGTCCTGGACAGTTTATAAACAACATTTGTTTATATATGTGGACATGAGGCTTCACATTATCATTGTCAGGAATGTAGACACAAAGACCTGTGTCCAGAGTTATGTCCTGGACAGTTTATAAACAACATTTGTTTATATATGTGGACATGAGGCTTCACATTATCATTGCCAGGAATGTAGACACAAAGACCTGTGTCCAGAGTTATGTCCGAGACAGTTTACAAACAACATTTGTTTATATATATGGACATGAGGCTTCACATTATCATTGCCAGGAATGTAGACACAAAGACCTGTGTCCAGAGTTATGTCCTAGACAGTTTATAAAAAACATTTGTTTATATATGTGGACATGAGGCTTCACATTATCATTGTCAGGAATGTAGACACAAAGACCTGTGTCCAGAGTTATGTCCTAGACAGTTTATAAACAACATTTGTTTATATATTTGGACATGAGGCTTCACATTATCATTGTCAGGAATGTAGACACAAAGACCTGTGTCCAGAGTTATGTCCTAGACAGTTTATAAACAACATTTATTTATATATGTGGACATGAGGCTTCACATTATCATTTCCAGGAATGTAGACACAAAGACCTGTGTCCAGAGTTATGTCCTAGACAGTTTATAAACAACATTTGTTTATATATGTGGACATGAGGCTTCACATTATCATTGTCAGGAATGTAGACACAAAGACCTGTGTCCAGAGTTATGTCCGAGACAGTTTATAAACAACATTTGTTTATATATGTGGACATGAGGCTTCACATTATCATTGCCAGGAATGTAGACACAAAGACCTGTGTCCAGAGTTATGTCCGAGACAGTTTATAAACAACATTTGTTTATATATGTGGACATGAGGCTTCACATTATCATTGTCAGGAATGTAGACACAAAGACCTGTGTCCAGAGTTATGTCCTAGACAGTTTATAAATAACATTTTTTATATATGTGGACATGAGGCTTCACATTATCATTGTCAGGAATGTAGACACAAAGACCTGTGTCCAGAGTTATGTCCTAGACAGTTTATAAACAACATTTGTTTATATATGTGGACATGAGGCTTCACATTATCATTGCCAGGAATGTAGGCACAAAGACCTGCGTCCAGAGTTATGTCCGAGACAGTTTATAAACAACATTTGTTTATATATGTGGACATGAGGCTTCACATTATCATTGTCAGGAATGTAGACACAAAGACCTGTGTCCAGTGTTATGTCCTAGACAGTTTATAAACAACATTTGTTTATATATGTGGACATGAGGCTTCACATTATCATTGCCAGGAATGTAGACACAAAGACCTGTGTCCAGAGTTATGTCCGAGACAGATTATAAACAACATTTGTTTATATATGTGGACATGAGGCTTCACATTATCATTGCCAGGAATGTAGACACAAAGACCTGTGTCCAGAGTTATGTCCGATACAGTTTATAACCAACATTTGTTTATATATGTGGACATGAGGCTTCACATTATCATTGCCAGGAATGTAGACACAAATACCTGTGTCCAGAGTTATTTCCTAGACAGTTTATAAACAACATTTGTTTATATACGTGGTCATGAGGCTTCACATTATCATTGCCAGGAATGTAGACACTAAGACCTGTGTCCAGAGTTATTTCCTAGACAGTTCATGAACAACATTTGTTTACATATGTGGACATGAGGCTTCACATTATCATTGTCAGGAATGTAGACACAAAGACCTGTGTCCAGAGTTATGTCCGAGACAGTTTATAAACAACATTTGTTTATATATATGGACATGAGGCTTCACATTATCATTGCCAGGAATGTAGACACAAAGACCTGTGTCCAGAGTTATGTCCTAGACAGTTTATAAACAACATTTGTTTATATATGTGGACATGAGGCTTCACATTATCATTGTCAGGAATGTAGACACAAAGACCTGTGTCCAGAGTTATGTCCTAGACAGTTTATAAACAACATTTGTTTATATATTTGGACATGAGGCTTGACATTATCATTGTCAGGAATGTAGACACAAAGACCTGTGTCCAGAGTTATGTCCTAGACAGTTTATAAACAACATTTATTTATATATGTGGACATGAGGCTTCACATTATCATTTCCAGGAATGTAGACACAAAGACCTGTGTCCAGAGTTATGTCCTAGACTGTTTATAAACAACATTTGTTTATATATGTGGACATGAGGCTTCACATTATCATTGTCAGGAATGTAGACACAAAGACCTGTGTCCAGAGTTATGTCCTAGACAGTTTATAAACAACATTTGTTTATATATGTGGACATGAGGCTTCACATTATCATTGTCAGGAATGTAGACACAAAGACCTGTGTCCAGAGTTATGTCCTAGACAGTTTATAAACAACATTTGTTTATATATGTGGACATGAGGCTTCACATTATCATTGCCAGGAATGTAGGCACAAAGACCTGCGTCCAGAGTTATGTCCGAGACAGTTTATAAACAACATTTGTTTATAGATGTGGACATGAGGCTTCACATTCTCATTGTCAGGAATGTAGACACAAAGACCTGTGTCCAGAGTTATGTCCGAGACAGTTTATAAACAACATTTGTTTATATTTGTGGACATGAGGCTTCACATTATCATTGCCAGGAATGTAGACACAAATACCTGTGTCCAGAGTTATTTCCTAGACAGTTTATAAACAACATTTGTTTATATACGTGGACATGAGGCTTCACATTATCATTGCCAGGAATGTAGACACGAAGACCTGTGTCCAGAGTTATTTCCTAGACAGTTTATGAAAAACATTTGTTTATATATGTGGACATGAGGCTTCACATTATCATTGCCAGGAATGTAGACACAAAGACCTGTGTCCAGAGTTATGTCCGAGACAGATTATAAACAACATTTGTTTATATACGTGGACATGAGGCTTCACATTATCATTGCCAGGAATGTAGACACAAAGACCTGTGTCCAGAGTTATTTCCTAGACAGTTTATGAACAACATTTGTTTATATATGTGGACATGAGGCTTCACATTATCATTGTCAGGAATGTAGACACAAAGACCTGTGTCCAGAGTTATGTCCTAGACAGTTTATAAACAACATTTGTTTATATATGTGGACATGAGGCTTCACATTATCATTGTCAGGAATGTAGTCACAAAGACCTGTGTCCTGAGTTATGTCCGAGACAGTTGATAAACAACATTTGTTTATATATGTGGACATGAGGCTTCACATTATCATTGCCAGGTATGTAGACACAAAGACCTGTGTCCAGAGTTATGTCCTAGACAGTTTATAAACAACATTTGTTTATATATGTGGACATGAGGCTTCACATTATCATTGCCAGGAATGTAGACACAAAGACCTGTGTCCAGAGTTATGTCCGAGACAGTTTATAAACAACATTTGTTTATATATGTGGACATGAGGCTTCACATTATCATTGCCAGGAATGTAGACACAAAGACCTGTGTCCAGAGTTATGTCCGAGACAGTTTATAAACAACATTTGTTTATATATGTGGACATGAGGCTTCACATTATCATTGCCAGGAATGTAGACACAAAGACCTGTGTCCAGAGTTATTTCCTAGACAGTTTATGAACAACATTTGTTTATATATGTGGACATGAGGCTTCACATTATCATTGTCAGGAATGTAGACACAAAGACCTGTGTCCAGAGTTATGTCCGAGACAGTTGATAAACAACATTTGTTTATATATGTGGAGATGAGGCTTCACATTATCATTGCCAGGAATGTAGACACAAAGACCTGTGTTCAGAGTTATGTCCTAGACAGTTTATAAACAACATTTGTTTATATATGTGGACATGAGGCTTCACATTATCATTGTCAGGAATGTAGACACAAAGACCTGTGTCCAGAGTTATGTCCGAGACAGTTTATAAACAACATTTGTTTATATATGTGGACATGAGGCTTCACATTATCATTGTCAGGAATGTAGACACAAAGACCTGTGTCCAGAGTTATGTCCGAGACAGTTTATAAACAACATTTGTTTATATATGTGGACATGAGGCTTCACATTATCATTGTCAGGAATGTAGACACAAATACCTGTGTCCAGAGTTATGTCCTAGACAGTTTATAAACAACATTTGTTTATATATGTGGACATGAGGCTTCACATTATCATTGTCAGGAATGTAGACACAAAGACCTGTGTCCAGAGTTATGTCCTAGACAGTTTATAAACAACATTTGTTTATATATGTGGACATGAGGCTTCACATTATCATTGTCAGGAATGTAGACACAAAGACCTGTGTCCAGAGTTATGTCTAAGACAGTTTATATACAACATTTGTTTATATATGTGGACATGAGGCTTCACATTATCATTGCCAGGAATGTAGACACAAAGACCTGTGTCCAGAGTTATGTCCTAGACAGTTTATAAACAACATTTGTTTATATATGTGGACATGAGGCTTCACATTATCATTGCCAGGAATGTAGACACAAAGACCTGTGTCCAGAGTTATGTCCTAGACAGTTTATAAACAACATTTGTTTATATATGTGGACATGAGGCTTCACATTATCATTGCAAGGAATGTAGACACAAAGACCTGTGTCCAGAGTTATGTCCGGGACACTTTATAAACAACATTTGTTTATATATGTGGACATGAGGCTTCACATTATCATTGTCAGGAATGTAGACACAAAGACCTGTGTCCAGAGTTATGTCCGAGACAGTTTATAAACAACATTTGTTTATATATGTGGACATGAGGCTTCACATTATCATTGCCAGGAATGTAGACACAAAGACCTGTGTCCAGAGTTATGTCCGAGAAAGTTTATAAACAACATTTGTTTATATATGTGGACATGAGGCTTCACATTATCATTGTCAGGAATGTAGACACCAGGACCTGTGTCCAGCGTTATGTCCTAGACAGTTTATAAACAACATTTGTTTATATATGTGGACATGAGGCTTCACATTATCATTGTCAGGAATGTAGACACAAAGACCTGTGTCCAGAGTTATGTCCGAGACAGTTTATAAACAACATTTGTTTATATATGTGGACATGAGGCTTCACATTATCATTGTCAGGAATGTAGACACAAAGACCTGTGTCCAGAGTTATGTCCTAGACAGTTTATAAACAACATTTGTTTATATATGTGGACATGAGGCTTCACATTATCATTGTCAGGAATGTAGACACAAAGACCTGTGTCCTGAGTTATGTCCTAGACAGTTTATAAACAACATTTGTTTATATATGTGGACATGAGGCTTCACATTATCATTGCCAGGAATGTAGACACAAAGACCTGTGTCCAGAGTTATGTCCTAGACAGTTTATAAACAACATTTGTTTATATATGTGGACATGAGGCTTCACATTATCATTGCCAGGAATGTAGACACAAAGACCTGTGTCCAGAGTTATGTCCTAGACAGTTTATAAACAACATTTGTTTATATATGTGGACATGAGGCTTCACATTATCATTGCAAGGAATGTAGACACAAAGACCTGTGTCCAGAGTTATGTCCGGGACACTTTATAAACAACATTTGTTTATATATGTGGACATGAGGCTTCACATTATCATTGTCAGGAATGTAGACACAAAGACCTGTGTCCAGAGTTATGTCCGAGACAGTTTATAAACAACATTTGTTTATATATGTGGACATGAGGCTTCACATTATCATTGCCAGGAATGTAGACACAAAGTCCTGTGTCCAGAGTTATGTCCGAGAAAGTTTATAAACAACATTTGTTTATATATGTGGACATGAGGCTTCACATTATCATTGTCAGGAATGTAGACACCAGGACCTGTGTCCAGCGTTATGTCCTAGACAGTTTATAAACAACATTTGTTTATATATGTGGACATGAGGCTTCACATTATCATTGTCAGGAATGTAGACACAAAGACCTGTGTCCAGAGTTATGTCCGAGACAGTTTATAAACAACATTTGTTTATATATGTGGACATGAGGCTTCACATTATCATTGTCAGGAATGTAGACACAAAGACCTGTGTCCAGAGTTATGTCCTAGACAGTTTATAAACAACATTTGTTTATATATGTGGACATGAGGCTTCACATTATCATTGTCAGGAATGTAGACACAAAGACCTGTGTCCTGAGTTATGTCCTAGACAGTTTATAAACAACATTTGTTTATATATGTGGACATGAGGCTTCACATTATCATTGCCAGGAATGTAGACACAAAGACCTGTGTCCAGAGTTATGTCCGAGACAGTTTATAAACAACATTTGTTTATATATGTGGACATGAGGCTTCACATTATCATTGTCAGGAATGTAGACACAAAGACCTGTGTCCTGAGTTATGTCCTAGACAGTTTATAAACAACATTTGTTTATATATGTGGACATGAGGCTTCAAATTATCATTGCCAGGAATGTAGACACAAAGACCTGTGTCCAGAGTTATGTCCTAGACAGTTTATAAACAACATTTGTTTATATATGTGGACATGAGGCTTCACATTATCATTGTCAGGAATGTCGACACAAAGACCTGTGTCCAGAGTTATGTCCTAGACAGTTTATAAACAACATTTGTTTATATATGTGGACATGAGGCTTCACATTATCATTGTCAGGAATGTAGACACAAAGACCTGTGTCCAGAGTTATGTCCTAGACAGTTTATAAACAACATTTGTTTATATATGTGGACATGAGGCTTCACATTATCATTGCCAGGAATGTAGACACAACGACCTGTGTCCAGAGTTATGTCCCAGACAGTTTATAAACAGCATTTGTTTATATATGTGGACATGAGGCTTCACATTATCATTGTCAGGAATGTAGACACAAAGACCTGTGTCCAGAGTTATGTCCTCGACAGTTTATAAACAACATTTGTTTCTATATGTGGACATGAGGCTTCACATTATCATTGTCAGGAATGTAGACACAAAGACCTGTGTCCAGAGTTATGTCCTAGACAGTTTATAAACAACATTTGTTTATATATGTGGACATGAGGCTTCACATTATCATTGCCAGGAATGTAGACACAAAGACCTGTGTCCAGAGTTATGTCCTAGACAGTTTATAAACAACATTTGTTTATATATGTGGACATGAGGCTTCACATTATCATTGTCAGGAATGTAGACACAAAGACCTGTGTCCAGAGTTATGTCCTGGACAGTTTATAAACAACATTTGTTTATATATGTGGACATGAGGCTTCACATTATCATTGCCAGGAATGTAGACACAAAGACCTGTGTCCAGAGTTATGTCCGAGACAGTTTATAAACAACATTTGTTTATATATGTGGACATGAGGCTTCACATTATCATTGCCAGGAATGTAGACACAAAGACCTGTGTCCAGAGTTATGTCCGAGACAGTTTATAAACAACATTTGTTTATATATGTGGACATGAGGCTTCACATTATCATTGTCAGGAATGTAGACACAAAGACCTGTGTCCAGAGTTATGTCCTAGACAGTTTATAAACAACATTTGTTTATATATGTGGACATGAGGCTTCACATTATCATTGTCAGGAATGAAGACACAAAGACCTGTGTCCAGAGTTATGTCCGAGACAGTTTATAAACAACATTTGTTTATATATGTGGACATGAGGCTTCACATTATCATTGTCAGGAATGTAGACACAAAGACCTGTGTCCAGAGTTATGTCCTATTCAGTTTATAAACAACATTTGTTTATATATGTGGACATGAGGCTTCACATTATCATTTTCAGGAATGTAGACACAAAGACCTGTGTCCTGAGTTATGTCCGAGACAGTTTATAAACAACATTTGTTTATATATGTGGACATGAGGCTTCACATTATCATTGCCAGGAATGTAGACACAAAGACCTGTGTCCAGAGTTATGTCCTAGACAGTTTATAAACAACATTTGTTTATATATGTGGACATGAGGCTTCACATTATCATTGCCAGGAATGTAGACACAAAGACCTGTGTCCAGAGTTATGTCCCAGACAGTTTATAAACAACATTTGTTTATATATGTGGACATGAGGCTTCACATTATCATTGTCAGGAATGTAGACACAAAGACCTGTGTCCAGAGTTATGTCCTCGACAGTTTATATACAACATTTGTTTCTATATGTGGACATGAGGCTTCACATTATCATTGTCAGGAATGTAGACACAAAGACCTGTGTCCAGAGTTATGTCCTAGACAGTTTATAAACAACATTTGTTTATATATGTGGACATGAGGCTTCACATTATCATTGCCAGGAATGTAGACACAAAGACCTGTGTCCAGAGTTATGTCCTAGACAGTTTATAAACAACATTTGTTTATATATGTGGACATGAGGCTTCACATTATCATTGTCAGGAATGTAGACACAAAGACCTGTGTCCAGAGTTATGTCCTGGACAGTTTATAAACAACATTTGTTTATATATGTGGACATGAGGCTTCACATTATCATTGCCAGGAATGTAGACACAAAGACCTGTGTCCAGAGTTATGTCCGAGACAGTTTATAAACAACATTTGTTTATATATGTGGACATGAGGCTTCACATTATCATTGTCAGGAATGTAGACACAAAGACCTGTGTCCAGAGTTATGTCCGAGACAGTTTATAAACAACATTTGTTTATATATGTGGACATGAGGCTTCACATTATCATTGCCAGGAATGTAGACACAAAGACCTGTGTCCAGAGTTATGTCCGAGACAGTTTATAAACAACATTTGTTTATATATGTGGACATGAGGCTTCACATTATCATTGCCAGGAATGTGGACACAAAGACCTGTGTCCAGAGTTATGTCCCAGACAGTTTATAAACAACATTTGTTTATATATGTGGACATGAGGCTTCACATTATCATTGCCAGGAATGTAGACACAAAGACCTGTGTCCAGAGTTATGTCCGAGACAGTTTATAAACAACATTTGTTTATATATGTGGACATGAGGCTTCACATTATCATTGCCAGGAATGTAGACACAAAGACCTGTGTCCAGAGTTATGTCCTAGACAGTTTATAAACAACATTTGTTTATATATGTGGACATGAGGCTTCACATTATCATTGTCAGGAATGTAGACACAAAGACCTGTGTCCAGAGTTATTTCCTAGACAGTTTATAAACAACATTTGTTTATATATGTGGACATGAGGCTTCACATTATCATTGTCAGGAATGTAGACACAAAGACCTGTGTCCAGAGTTATGTCCGAGACAGTTTCTCAACAACATTTGTTTATATATGTGGACATGAGGCTTCACATTATCATTGCCAGGAATGTAGACACAAAGACCTGTGTCCAGAGTTATGTCCTCGACAGTTTATAAACAACATTTGTTTCTATATGTGGACATGAGGCTTCACATTATCATTGCCAGGAATGTAGACACAAAGACCTGTGTCCAGAGTTATGTCCTAGACAGTTTATAAACAACATTTGTTTATATATGTGGACATGAGGCTACACATTATCATTGTCAGGAATGTAGACACAAAGACCTGTGTCCAGAGTTATGTCCTGGACAGTTTATAAACAACATCTGTTTATATATGTGGACATGAGGCTTCACATTATCATTGTCAGGAATGTAGACACAATGACCTGTGTCCAGAGTTATGTCCTAGACAGTTTATAAACAACATTTGTTTATATATGTGGACATGAGGCTTCACATTATCATTGTCAGGAATGTTGACACAAAGACCTGTGTCCAGAGTTATGTCCTGGACAGTTTATAAACAACATTTGTTTATATATGTGGACATGAGGCTTCACATTATCATTGCCAGGAATGTAGACACAAAGACCTGTGTCCAGAGTTATGTCCGAGACAGTTTATAAACAACATTTGTTTATATATGTGGACATGAGGCTTCACATTATCATTGTCAGGAATGTAGACACAAAGACCTGTGTCCAGAGTTATGTCCGAGACAGTTTATAAACAACATTTGTTTATATATGTGGACATGAGGCTTCACATTATCATTGTCAGGAATGTAGACACAAAGACCTGTGTCCAGAGTTATGTCCTAGACAGTTTATAAACAACATTTGTTTATATATGTGGACATGAGGCTTCACATTATCATTGCCAGGAATGTAGACACAAAGACCTCTGTCCAGAGTTATGTCCTAGACAGTTTATAAACAACATTTGTTTTTATATGTGGACATGAGGCTTCACATTATCATTGACAGGAATGTAGACACAAAGACCTGTGTCCAGGGTTATGTCCGAGACAGTTTATGAACAACATTTGTTTATATATGTGGACATGAGGCTTCACATTATCATTGACAGGAATGTAGACACAAAGACCTGTGTCCAGAGTTATGTCCGAGACAGTTTATGAACAACATTTGTTTATATATGTGGACATGAGGCTTCACATTATCATTGCCAGGAATGTAGACATAAAGACCTGTGTCCAGAGTTATGTCCGAGACAGTTTATGAACAACATTTGTTTATATATGTGGACATGAGGCTTCACATTATCATTGTCAGGAATGGAGACACAAAGACCTGTGTCCAGAGTTATGTCCGAGACAGTTTATAAACAACACTTGTTTATATATGTGGACATGAGGCTTCACATTATCATTGTCAGGAATGTAGACACAAAGACCTGTGTCCTGAGTTATGTCCTAGACAGTTTATAAGCAACATTTGTTTATATATGTGGACATGAGGCTTCACATTATCATTGCCAGGAATGTAGACACAAAGACCTGTGTCCAGAGTTATGTCCTAGACAGTTTATAAACAACATTTGTTTATATATGTGGACATGAGGCTTCACATTATCATTGTCAGGAATGTCGACACAAAGACCTGTGTCCAGAGTTATGTCCTAGACAGTTTATAAACAACATTTGTTTATATATGTGGACATGAGGCTTCACATTATCATTGTCAGGAATGTAGACACAAACACCTGTGTCCAGAGTTATGTCCTAGACAGTTTATAAACAACATTTGTTTATATATGTGGACATGAGGCTTCACATTATCATTGCCAGGAATGTAGACACAAAGACCTGTGTCCAGAGTTATGTCCTAGACAGTTTATAAACAACATTTGTTTATATATGTGGACATGAGGCTTCACATTATCATTGTCAGGAATGTAGACACAAAGACCTGTGTCCAGAGTTATGTCCTCGACAGTTTATAAACAACATTTGTTTCTATATGTGGACATGAGGCTTCACATTATCATTGCCAGGAATGTAGACACAAAGACCTGTGTCCAGAGTTATGTCCTAGACAGTTTATAAACAACATTTGTTTATATATGTGGACATGTGGCTACACATTATCATTGCCAGGAATGTAGACACAAAGACCTGTGTCCAGAGTAATGTCCCAGACAGTTTATAAACAACATTTGTTTATATATGTGGACATGAGGCTTCACATTATCATTGTCAGGAATGTAGACACAAAGACCTGTGTCCAGAGTTATTTCCTAGACAGTTTATAAACAACATTTGTTTATATATGTGGACATGAGGCTTCACATTATCATTGTCAGGAATGTAGACACAAAGACCTGTGTCCAGAGTTATGTCCGAGACAGTTTCTCAACAACATTTGTTTATATATGTGGACATGAGGCTTCACATTATCATTGTCAGGAATGTAGACACAAAGACCTGTGTCCAGAGTTATGTCCCAGACAGTTTATAAACAACATTTGTTTATATATGTGGACATGAGGCTTCACATTATCATTGTCAGGAATGTAGACACAAAGACCTGTGTCCTGAGTTATGTCCTAGACAGTTTATAAACAACATTTGTTTATATATGTGGACATGAGGCTTCACATTATCATTGCCAGGAATGTAGACACAAAGACCTGTGTCCAGAGTTATGTCCTAGACAGTTTGTAAACAACATTTGTTTTTATATGTGGACATGAGGCTTCACATTATCATTGTCAGGAATGTCGACACAAAGACCTGTGTCCAGAGTTATGTCCTAGACAGTTTATAAACAACATTTGTTTATATATGTGGACATGAGGCTTCACATTATCATTGTCAGGAATGTAGACACAAAGACCTGTGTCCAGAGTTATGTCCTAGACAGTTTATAAACAACATTTGTTTATATATGTGGACATGAGGCTTCACATTATCATTGCCAGGAATGTAGACACAAAGACCTGTGTCCAGAGTTATGTCCTAGACAGTTTATAAACAACATTTGTTTATATATGTGGACATGAGGCTTCACATTATCATTGTCAGGAATGTAGACACAAAGACCTGTGTCCAGAGTTATGTCCTCGACAGTTTATAAACAACATTTGTTTCTATATGTGGACATGAGGCTTCACATTATCATTGCCAGGAATGTAGACACAAAGACCTGTGTCCAGAGTTATGTCCTAGACAGTTTATAAACAACATTTGTTTATATATGTGGACATGTGGCTACACATTATCATTGTCAGGAATGTAGACACAAAGACCTGTGTCCAGAGTTATGTCCTAGACAGTTTATAAACAACATTTGTTTATATATGTGGACATGAGGCTTCACATTATCATTGCCAGGAATGTAGACACAAAGACCTGTGTCCAGAGTTATGTCCTAGACAGTTTATAAACAACATTTGTTTATATATGTGGACATGAGGCTTCACATTATCATTGCCAGGAATGTTGACATAAAGACCTGTGTCCAGAGTTGTGTCCTAGACAGTTTATAAACAACATTTGTTTATATATGTGGACATGAGGCTTCACATTATCATTGCCAGGAATGTAGACACAAATACCTGTGTCCAGAGTTATGTCCTGGACAGTTTATAAACAACATTTGTTTATATATGTGGACAAGAGGCTTCACATTATCATTGTCAGGAATGTAGACACAAAGACCTGTGTCCAGAGTTGTGTCCTAGACAGTTTATAAACAACATTTGTTTATATATGTGGACATGAGGCTTCACATTATCATTGTCAGGAATGTAGACACAAAGACCTGTGTCCAGAGTTATGTCCTCGACAGTTTATAAACAACATTTGTTTCTATATGTGGACATGAGGCTTCACATTATCATTGCCAGGAATGTAGACACAAAGACCTGTGTCCAGAGTTATGTCCTAGACAGTTTATAAACAACATTTGTTTACATATGTGGACATGTGGCTACACATTATCATTGTCAGGAATGTAGACACAAAGACCTGTGTCCAGAGTTATGTCCTAGACAGTTTATAAACAACATTTGTTTATATATGTGGACATGAGGCTTCACATTATCATTGCCAGGAATGTAGACACAAAGACCTGTGTCCAGAGTTATGTCCTAGACAGTTTATAAACAACATTTGTTTATATATGTGGACATGAGGCTTCACATTATCATTGCCAGGAATGTTGACACAAAGACCTGTGTCCAGAGTTGTGTCCTAGACAGTTTATAAACAACATTTGTTTATATATGTGGACATGAGGCTTCACATTATCATTGCCAGGAATGTAGACACAAATACCTGTGTCCAGAGTTATGTCCTGGACAGTTTATAAACAACATTTGTTTATATATGTTTACAAGAGGCTTCACATTATCATTGTCAGGAATGTAGACACAAAGACCTGTGTCCAGAGTTGTGTCCTAGACAGTTTATAAACAACATTTGTTTATATATGTGGACATGAGGCTTCACATTATCATTGTCTGGAATGTAGACACAAAGACCTGTGTCCAGAGTTATTTCCTAGACAGTTTATAAACAACATTTGTTTATATATGTGGACATGAGGCTTCACATTATCATTGTCAGGAATGTAGACACAAAGACCTGTGTCCAGAGTTATGTCCGAGACAGTTTCTCAACAACATTTGTTTATATATGTGGACATGAGGCTTCACATTATCATTGTCAGGAATGTAGACACAAAGACCTGTGTCCAGAGTTATGTCCCAGACAGTTTATAAACAACATTTGTTGATATATGTGGACATGAGGCTTCACATTATCATTGTCAGGAATGTAGACACAAAGACCTGTGTCCTGAGTTATGTCCTAGACAGTTTATAAACAACATTTGTTTATATATGTGGACATGAGGCTTCACATTATCATTGCCAGGAATGTAGACACAAAGACCTGTGTCCAGAGTTATGTCCTAGACAGTTTATAAACAACATTTGTTTATATATGTGGACATGAGGCTTCACATTATCATTGTCAGGAATGTCGACACAAAGACCTGTGTCCAGAGTTATGTCCTAGACAGTTTATAAACAACATTTGTTTATATATGTGGACATGAGGCTTCACATTATCATTGTCAGGAATGTAGACACAAAGACCTGTGTCCAGAGTTATGTCCTAGACAGTTTATAAACAACATTTGTTTATATATGTGGACATGAGGCTTCACATTATCATTGCCAGGAATGTAGACACAAAGACCTGTGTCCAGAGTTATGTCCTAGACAGTTTATAAACAACATTTGTTTATATATGTGGACATGAGGCTTCACATTATCATTGTCAGGAATGTAGACACAAAGACCTGTGTCCAGAGTTATGTCCTCGACAGTTTATAAACAACATTTGTTTCTATATGTGGACATGAGGCTTCACATTATCATTGCCAGGAATGTAGACACAAAGACCTGTGTCCAGAGTTATGTCCTAGACAGTTTATAAACAACATTTGTTTATATATGTGGACATGTGGCTACACATTATCATTGTCAGGAATGTAGACACAAAGACCTGTGTCCAGAGTTATGTCCTAGACAGTTTATAAACAACATTTGTTTATATATGTGGACATGAGGCTTCACATTATCATTGCCAGGAATGTAGACACAAAGACCTGTGTCCAGAGTTATGTCCTAGACAGTTTATAAACAACATTTGTTTATATATGTGGACATGAGGCTTCACATTATCATTGCCAGGAATGTTGACATAAAGACCTGTGTCCAGAGTTGTGTCCTAGACAGTTTATAAACAACATTTGTTTATATATGTGGACATGAGGCTTCACATTATCATTGCCAGGAATGTAGACACAAATACCTGTGTCCAGAGTTATGTCCTGGACAGTTTATAAACAACATTTGTTTATATATGTGGACAAGAGGCTTCACATTATCATTGTCAGGAATGTAGACACAAAGACCTGTGTCCAGAGTTGTGTCCTAGACAGTTTATAAACAACATTTGTTTATATATGTGGACATGAGGCTTCACATTATCATTGTCAGGAATGTAGACACAAAGACCTGTGTCCAGAGTTATGTTCTCGACAGTTTATAAACAACATTTGTTTCTATATGTGGACATGAGGCTTCACATTATCATTGCCAGGAATGTAGACACAAAGACCTGTGTCCAGAGTTATGTCCTAGACAGTTTATAAACAACATTTGTTTACATATGTGGACATGTGGCTACACATTATCATTGTCAGGAATGTAGACACAAAGACCTGTGTCCAGAGTTATGTCCTAGACAGTTTATAAACAACATTTGTTTATATATGTGGACATGAGGCTTCACATTATCATTGCCAGGAATGTAGACACAAAGACCTGTGTCCAGAGTTATGTCCTAGACAGTTTATAAACAACATTTGTTTATATATGTGGACATGAGGCTTCACATTATCATTGCCAGGAATGTTGACACAAAGACCTGTGTCCAGAGTTGTGTCCTAGACAGTTTATAAACAACATTTGTTTATATATGTGGACATGAGGCTTCACATTATCATTGCCAGGAATGTAGACACAAATACCTGTGTCCAGAGTTATGTCCTGGACAGTTTATAAACAACATTTGTTTATATATGTTTACAAGAGGCTTCACATTATCATTGTCAGGAATGTAGACACAAAGACCTGTGTCCAGAGTTGTGTCCTAGACAGTTTATAAACAACATTTGTTTATATATGTGGACATGAGGCTTCACATTATCATTGTCTGGAATGTAGACACAAAGACCAGTGTCCAGAGTTATGTCCTGGACAGTTTATAAACAACATTTGTTTATATATGTGGACATGAGGCTTCACATTATCATTGCCAGGAATGTAGACACAAAGACCTGTGTCCAGAGTTATGTCCGAGACAGTTTATAAACAACATTTGTTTATATATCTGGACATGAGGCTTCACATTATCATTGTCAGGAATGTAGACACAAAGACCTGTGTCCAGAGTTATGTCCGAGACAGTTTATAAACAACATTTGTTTATATATGTGGACATGAGGCTTCACATTATCATTGTCAGGAATGTAGACACAAAGACCTGTGTCCAGAGTTATGTCCTAGACAGTTTATAAACAACATTTGTTTATATATGTGGACATGAGGCTTCACATTATCATTGCCAGGAATGTAGACACAAAGACCTGTGTCCAGAGTTATGTCCTAGACAGTTTATAAACAACATTTGTTTATATATGTGGACATGAGGCTTCACATTATCATTGACAGGAATGTAGACACAAAGACCTGTGTCCAGAGTTATGTCCGAGACAGTTTATGAACAACATTTGTTTATATATGTGGACATGAGGCTTCACATTATCATTGACAGGAATGTAGACACAAAGACCTGTGTCCAGAGTTATGTCCGGGACAGTTTATGAACAACATTTGTTTATATATGTGGACATGAGGCTCCACATTATCATTGTCTGGAATGTAGACACAAATACCTGTGTACAGAGTTATGACCTAGACAGTTTATAAACAACATTTGTTTATATATGTGGACATGAGGCTTCACATTATCATTGCCAGGAATGTAGACACAAAGACCTGTGTCCAGAGTTATGTCCGAGACAGTTTATAAACAACATTTGTTTATATATGTGTACATGGGGCTTCACATTATCATTGTCAGGAATGTAGACACAAAGACCTGTGTCCAGAGTTATGTCCTCGACAGTTTATAAACAACATTTGTTTATATATGTGGACATGAGGCTTCACATTATCATTGCCTGGAATGTAGACACAAAGACCTGTGTCCAGAGTTATGTCCGAGACAGTTTATAAACAACATTTGTTTATATATGTGGACATGAGGCTTCACATTATCATTGCCAGGAATGTAGACACAAAGACCTGTGTCCAGAATTATGTCCGAGACAGTTTATAAACAACATTTGTTTATATATGTGAACATGGGGCTTCACATTATCATTGTCAGGAATGTAGACACAAAGACCTGTGTCCAGAGTTATGTCCTGGACAGTTTATAAACAACATTTGTTTATATATGTGGACATGAGGCTTCACATTATCATTGCCAGGAATGTAGACACAAAGACCTGTGTCCAGAGTTATGTCCGAGACAGTTTATAAACAACATTTGTTTTTATATGTGGACATGAGGCTTCACATTATCATTGTCAGGAATGTAGACACAAAGACCTGTGTCCAGAGTTATGTCCGAGACAGTTTATAAACAACATTTGTTTATATATGTGGACATGAGGCTTCACATTATCATTGCCAGGAATGTAGACACAAAGACCTGTGTCCAGAGTTATGTCCGAGACAGTTTATAAACAACATTTGTTTATATATGTGGACATGAGGCTTCACATTATCATTGCCAGGAATGTGGACACAAAGACCTGTGTCCAGAGCTATGTCCTAGACAGTTTATAAACAACATTTGTTTATATATGTGGACATGAGGCTTCACATTATCATTGCCAGGAATGTAGACACAAAGACCTGTGTCCAGAGTTATGTCCGAGACAGTTTATAAACAACATTTGTTTATATATGTGGACATGAGGCTTCACATTATCATTGCCAGGAATGTAGACACAAAGACCTGTGTCCAGAGTTATGTCCGAGACAGTTTATAAACAACATTTGTTTATATATGTGTACATGGGGCTTCACATTATCATTGTCAGGAATGTAGACACAAAGACCTGTGTCCAGAGTTATGTCCTGGACAGTTTATAAACAACATTTGTTTACATATGTGGACATGAGGCTTCACATTATCATTGTCAGGAATGTAGACACAAAGACCTGTGTCCAGAGTTATGTCCGAGACAGTTTATAAACAACATTTGTTTATATATGTGGACATGAGGCTTCACATTATCATTGCCAGGAATGTGGACACAAAGACCTGTGTCCAGAGTTATGTCCTAGACAGTTTATAAACAACATTTGTTTATATATGTGGACATGAGGCTTCACATTATCATTGCCAGGAATGTAGACACAAAGACCTGTGTCCAGAGTTATGTCCGAGACAGTTTATAAACAACATTTGTTTATATATGTGGACATGAGGCTTCACATTATCATTGCCAGGAATGTAGACACAAAGACCTGTGTCCAGAGTAATGTCCCAGACAGTTTATAAACAACATTTGTTTATATATGTGGACATGAGGCTTCACATTATCATTGTCAGGAATGTAGACACAAAGACCTGTGTCCAGAGTTATTTCCTAGACAGTTTATAAACAACATTTGTTTATATATGTGGACATGAGGCTTCACATTATCATTGTCAGGAATGTAGACACAAAGACCTGTGTCCAGAGTTATGTCCGAGACAGTTTCTCAACAACATTTGTTTATATATGTGGACATGAGGCTTCACATTATCATTGCCAGGAATGTAGACACAAAGACCTGTGTCCAGAGTTATGTCCCAGACAGTTTATAAACAACATTTGTTTATATATGTGGACATGAGGCTTCACATTATCATTGTCAGGAATGTAGACACAAAGACCTGTGTCCTGAGTTATGTCCTAGACAGTTTATAAACAACATTTGTTTATATATGTGGACATGAGGCTTCACATTATCATTGCCAGGAATGTAGACACAAAGACCTGTGTCCAGAGTTATGTCCTAGACAGTTTATAAACAACATTTGTTTATATATGTGGACATGAGGCTTCACATTATCATTGTCAGGAATGTCGACACAAAGACCTGTGTCCAGAGTTATGTCCTAGACAGTTTATAAACAACATTTGTTTATATATGTGGACATGAGGCTTCACATTATCATTGTCAGGAATGTAGACACAAAGACCTGTGTCCAGAGTTATGTCCTAGACAGTTTATAAACAACATTTGTTTATATATGTGGACATGAGGCTTCACATTATCATTGCCAGGAATGTAGACACAAAGACCTGTGTCCAGAGTTATGTCCTAGACAGTTTATAAACAACATTTGTTTATATATGTGGACATGAGGCTTCACATTATCATTGTCAGGAATGTAGACACAAAGACCTGTGTCCAGAGTTATGTCCGAGACAGTTTATAAACAACATTTGTTTCTATATGTGGACATGAGGCTTCACATTATCATTGCCAGGAATGTAGACACAAAGACCTGTGTCCAGAGTTATGTCCTAGACAGTTTATAAACATCATTTGTTTATATATGTGGACATGGTGCTACACATTATCATTGTCAGGAATGTAGACACAAAGACCTGTGTCCAGAGTTATGTCCTAGACAGTTTATAAACAACATCTGTTTATATATGTGGACATGAGGCTTCACATTATCATTGCCAGGAATGTAGACACAAAGACCTGTGTCCAGAGTTATGTCCTAGACAGTTTATAAACAACATTTGTTTATATATGTGGACATGAGGCTTCACATTATCATTGCCAGGAATGTTGACACAAAGACCTGTGTCCAGAGTTGTGTCCTAGACAGTTTATAAACAACATTTGTTTATATATGTGGACATGAGGCTTCACATTATCATTGCCAGGAATGTAGACACAAATACCTGTGTTCAGAGTTATGTCCTGGACAGTTTATAAACAACATTTGTTTATATATGTGGACAAGAGGCTTCACATTATCATTGTCAGGAATGTAGACACAAAGACCTGTGTCCAGAGTTGTGTCCTAGACAGTTTATAAACAACATTTGTTTATATATGTGGACATGAGGCTTCACATTATCATTGTCAGGAATGTAAACACAAAGACCAGTGTCCAGAGTTATGTCCTGGACAGTTTATAAACAACATTTGTTTATATATGTGGACATGAGGCTTCACATTATCATTGCCAGGAATGTAGACACAAAGACCTGTGTCCAGAGTTATGTCCGAGACAGTTTATAAACAACATTTGTTTATATATCTGGACATGAGGCTTCACATTATCATTGTCAGGAATGTAGACACAAAGACCTGTGTCCAGAGTTATGTCCGAGACAGTTTATAAACAACATTTGTTTATATATGTGGACATGAGGCTTCACATTATCATTGTCAGGAATGTAGACACAAAGACCTGTGTCCAGAGTTATGTCCTAGACAGTTTATAAACAACATTTGTTTATATATGTGGACATGAGGCTTCACATTATCATTGCCAGTAATGTAGACACAAAGACCTCTGTCCAGAGTTATGTCCTAGACAGTTTATAAACAACATTTGTTTATATATGTGGACATGAGGCTTCACATTATCATTGACAGGAATGTAGACACAAAGACCTGTGTCCAGAGTTATGTCCGAGACAGTTTATGAACAACATTTGTTTATATATGTGGACATGAGGCTTCACATTATCATTGACAGGAATGTAGACACAAAGACCTGTGTCCAGAGTTATGTCCGAGACAGTTTATGAACAACATTTGTTTATATATGTGGACATGAGGCTTCACATTATCATTGCCAGGAATGTAGACACAAAGACCTGTGTCCAGAGTTATGTCCGAGACAGTTTATGAACAACATTTGTTTATATATGTGGACATGAGGCTTCACATTATCATTGTCAGGAATGGAGACACGAAGACCTGTGTCCATAGTTATGTCCGAGACAGTTTATAAACAACATTTGTTTATATATGTGGACATGAGGCTTCACATTATCATTGTCAGGAATGTAGACACAAAGACCTGTGTCCAGAGTTATGTCCTAGACAGTTTATAAACAACATTTGTTTATATATGTGGACATGAGGCTTCACATTATCATTGTCTGGAATGTAGACACAAATACCTGTGTACAGAGTTATGACCTAGACAGTTTATAAACAACATTTGTTGATATATGTGGACATGAGGCTTCACATTATCATTGCCAGGAATGTAGACACAAAGACCTGTGTCCAGAGTTATGTCCGAGACAGTTTATAAACAACATTTGTTTATATATGTGTACATGGGGCTTCACATTATCATTGTCAGGAATGTAGACACAAAGACCTGTGTCCAGAGTTATGTCCTCGACAGTTTATAAACAACATTTGTTTATATATGTGGACATGAGGCTTCACATTATCATTGCCTGGAATGTAGACACAAAGACCTGTGTCCAGAGTTATGTCCGAGACAGTTTATAAACAACATTTGTTTATATATGTGGACATGAGGCTTCACATTATCATTGCCAGGAATGTAGACACAAAGACCTGTGTCCAGAGTTATGTCCGAGACAGTTTATAAACAACATTTGTTTATATATGTGTACATGGGGCTTCACATTATCATTGTCAGGAATGTAGACACAAAGACCTGTGTCCAGAGTTATGTCCGAGACAGTTTATAAACAACATTTGTTTATATATGTGGACATGAGGCTTCACATTATCATTGCCAGGAATGTAGACACAAAGACCTGTGTCCAGAGTTATGTCCGAGACAGTTTATAAACAACATTTGTTTATATATGTGGACATGAGGCTTCACATTATCATTGTCAGGAATGTAGACACAAAGACCTGTGTCCAGAGTTATGTCCGAGACAGTTTATAAACAACATTTGTTTATATATGTGGACATGAGGCTTCACATTATCATTGCCAGGAATGTAGACACAAAGACCTGTGTCCAGAGTTATGTCCCAGACAGTTTAGAAACAACATTTGTTTATATATGTGGAGATTAGGCTTCACATTATCATTGTCAGGAATGAAGACACAAAGACCTGTGTCCTGAGTTATGTCCTAGACAGTTTATAAACAACATTTGTTTATATATGTGGACATGAGGCTTCACATTATCATTGCCAGGAATGTAGACACAAAGACCTGTGTCCAGAGTTATGTCCTAGACAGTTTATAAACAACATTTGTTTATATATGTGGACATGAGGCTTCACATTATCATTGTCAGGAATGTCGACACAAAGACCTGTGTCCAGAGTTATGTCCTAGACAGTTTGTAAACAACATTTGTTTATATATGTGGACATGAGGCTTCACATTATCATTGTCAGGAATGTAGACACAAAGACCTGTGTCCAGAGTTATGTCCTAGACAGTTTATAAACAACATTTGTTTATATATGTGGACATGAGGCTTCACATTATCATTGCCAGGAATGTAGACACAAAGACCTGTGTCCAGAGTTATGTCCTAGACAGTTTATAAACAACATTTGTTTATATATGTGGACATGAGGCTTCACATTATCATTGTCAGGAATGTTGACACAAAGACCTGTGTCCAGAGTTATGTCCTGGACAGTTTATAAACAACATTTGTTTCTATATGTGGACATGAGGCTTCACATTATCATTGCCAGGAATGTAGACACAAAGACCTGTGTCCAGAGTTATGTCCTAGACAGTTTATAAACAACATTTGTTTATATATGTGGACATGTGGCTACACATTATCATTGTCAGGAATGTAGACACAAAGACCTGTGTCCAGAGTTATGTCCTAGACAGTTTATAAACAACATTTGTTTATATATGTGGACATGAGGCTTCACATTATCATTGCCAGGAATGTAGACACAAAGACCTGTGTCCAGAGTTATGTCCTAGACAGTTTATAAACAACATTTGTTTATATATGTGGACATGAGGCTTCACATTATCATTGCCAGGAATGTAGACACAAAGACCTGTGTCCAGAGTTGTGTCCTAGACAGTTTATAAACAACATTTGTTTATATATGTGGACATGAGGCTTCACATTATCATTGACAGGAATGTAGACACAAATACCTGTGTCCAGAGTTATGTCCTGGACAGTTTATAAACAACATTTGTTTATATATGTGGACAAGAGGCTTCACATTATCATTGTCAGGAATGTAGACACAAAGACCTGTGTCCAGAGTTGTGTCCTAGACAGTTTATAAACAACATTTGTTTATATATGTGGACATGAGGCTTCACATTATCATTGTCAGGAATGTAGACACAAAGACCTGTGTCCAGAGTTATGTCCTGGACAGTTTATAAACAACATTTGTTTATATATGTGGACATGAGGCTTCACATTATCATTGCCAGGAATGTAGACACAAAGACCTGTGTCCAGAGTTATGTCCGAGACAGTTTATAAACAACATTTGTTTATATATCTGGACATGAGGCTTCACATTATCATTGTCAGGAATGTAGACACAAAGACCTGTGTCCAGAGTTATGTCCGAGACAGTTTATAAACAACATTTGTTTATATATGTGGACATGAGGCTTCACATTATCATTGTCAGGAATGTCGACACAAAGACCTGTGTCCAGAGTTATGTCCTAGACAGTTTATAAACAACATTTGTTTATATATGTGGACATGAGGCTTCACATTATCATTGTCAGGAATGTAGACACAAAGACCTGTGTCCAGAGTTATGTCCTAGACAGTTTATAAACAACATTTGTTTATATATGTGGACATGAGGCTTCACATTATCATTGCCAGGAATGTAGACACAAAGACCTGTGTCCAGAGTTATGTCCTAGACAGTTTATAAACAACATTTGTTTATATATGTGGACATGAGGCTTCACATTATCATTGTCAGGAATGTAGACACAAAGACCTGTGTCCAGAGTTATGTCCTCGACAGTTTATAAACAACATTTGTTTCTATATGTGGACATGAGGCTTCACATTATCATTGCCAGGAATGTAGACACAAAGACATGTGTCCAGAGTTATGTCCTAGACAGTTTAGAAACAACATTTGTTTATATATGTGGACATGTGGCTGCACATTATCATTGTCAGGAATGTAGACACAAAGACCTGTGTCCAGAGTTATGTCCTAGACAGTTTATAAACAACATTTGTTTATATATGTGGACATGAGGCTTCACATTATCATTGCCAGTAATGTAGACACAAAGACCTCTGTCCAGAGTTATGTCCTAGACAGTTTATAAACAACATTTGTTTATATATGTGGACATGAGGCTTCACATTATCATTGACAGGAATGTAGACACAAAGACCTGTGTCCAGAGTTATGTCCGAGACAGTTTATGAACAACATTTGTTTATATATGTGGACATGAGGCTTCACATTATCATTGACAGGAATGTAGACACAAAGACCTGTGTCCAGAGTTATGTCCGAGACAGTTTATGAACAACATTTGTTTATATATGTGGACATGAGGCTTCACATTATCATTGCCAGGAATGTAGACACAAAGACCTGTGTCCAGAGTTATGTCCGAGACAGTTTATGAACAACATTTGTTTATATATGTGGACATGAGGCTTCACATTATCATTGTCAGGAATGGAGACACAAAGGCCTGTGTCCAGAGTTATGTCCGAGACAGTTTATAAACAACATTTGTTTATATATGTGGACATGAGGCTTCACATTATCATTGTCAGGAATGTAGACACAAAGACCTGTGTCCAGAGTTATGTACTAGACAGTTTATAAACAACATTTGTTTATATATGTGGACATGAGGCTTCACATTATCATTGTCTGGAATGTAGACACAAATACCTGTGTACAGAGTTATGACCTAGACAGTTTATAAACAACATTTGTTTATATATGTGGACATGAGGCTTCACATTATCATTGCCAGGAATGTAGACACAAAGACCTGTGTCCAGAGTTATGTCCGAGACAGTTTATAAACAACATTTGTTTATATATGTGTACATGGGGCTTCACATTATCATTGTCAGGAATGTAGACACAAAGACCTGTGTCCAGAGTTATGTCCTCGACAGTTTATAAACAACATTTGTTTATATATGTGGACATGAGGCTTCACATTATCATTGCCTGGAATGTAGACACAAAGACCTGTGTCCAGAGTTATGTCCGAGACAGTTTATAAACAACATTTGTTTATATATGTGGACATGAGGCTTCACATTATCATTGCCAGGAATGTAGACACAAAGACCTGTGTCCAGAGTTATGTCCGAGACAGTTTATAAACAACATTTGTTTATATATGTGTACATGGGGCTTCACATTATCATTGTCAGGAATGTAGACACAAAGACCTGTGTCCAGAGTTATGTCCGAGACAGTTTATAAACAACATTTGTTTATATATGTGGACATGAGGCTTCACATTATCATTGCCAGGAATGTAGACACAAAGACCTGTGTCCAGAGTTATGTCCGAGACAGTTTATAGACAACATTTGTTTATATATGTGGACATGAGGCTTCACATTATCATTGTCAGGAATGTAGACACAAAGACCTGTGTCCAGAGTTATGTCCTAGACAGTTTATAAACAACATTTGTTTATATATGTGGACATGAGGCTTCACATTATCATTGCCAGGAATGTAGACACAAAGACCTGTGTCCAGAGTTATGTCCGAGACAGTTTATAAACAACATTTGTTTATATATGTGGACATGAGGCTTCACATTATCATTGCCAGGAATGTAGACACAAAGACCTCTGTCCAGAATTATGTCCTAGACAGTTTATAAACAACATTTGTTTATATATGTGGACATGAGGCTTCACATTATCATTGCCAGGAATGTAGACACAAAGACCTCTGTCCAGAGTTATGTCCTAGACAGTTTATAAAAAACTTTTGTTTATATATGTGGACATGAGGCTTCACATTATCATTGACAGGAATGTAGACACAAAGACCTGTGTCCAGAGTTATGTCCGAGACAGTTTATGAACAACATTTGTTTATGTATGTGGACATGAGGCTTCACATTATCATTGACAGGAATGTAGACACAAAGACCTGAGTCCAGAGTTATGTCCGAGACAGTTTATGAACAACATTTGTTTATATATGTGGACATGAGGCTTCACATTATCATTGCCAGGAATGTAGACACAAAGACCTGTGTCCAGAGTTATGTCCGAGACAGTTTATGAACAACATTTGTTTATATATGTGGACATGAGGCTTCACATTATCATTGTCAGGAATGGAGACACAAAGACCTGTGTCCAGAGTTATGTCCGAGACAGTTTATAAACAACATTTGTTTATATATGTGGACATGAGGCTTCACATTATCATTGTCAGGAATGTAGACACAAAGACCTGTGTCCAGAGTTATGTCCTAGACAGTTTATAAACAACATTTGTTTATATATGTGGACATGAGGCTTCACATTATCATTGTCTGGAATGTAGACACAAATACCTGTGTACAGAGTTATGTCCTAGACAGTTTATAAACAACATTTGTTTATATATGTGGACATGAGGCTTCACATTATCATTTCCAGGAATGTAGACACAAAGACCTGTGTCCAGAGTTATGTCCGAGACAGTTTATAAACAACATTTGTTTATATATGTGTACATGGGGCTTCACATTATCATTGTCAGGAATGTAGACACAAAGACCTGTGTCCAGAGTTATGTCCTCGACAGTTTATAAACAACATTTGTTTATATATGTGGACATGAGGCTTCACATTATCATTGTCTGGAATGTAGACACAAATACCTGTGTACAGAGTTATGACCTAGACAGTTTATAAACAACATTTGTTTATATATGTGGACATGAGGCTTCACATTATCATTTCCAGGAATGTAGACACAAAGACCTGTGTCCAGAGTTATGTCCGAGACAGTTTATAAACAACATTTGTTTATATATGTGTACATGGGGCTTCACATTATCATTGTCAGGAATGTAGACACAAAGACCTGTGTCCAGAGTTATGTCCTCGACAGTTTATAAACAACATTTGTTTATATATGTGGACATGAGGCTTCACATTATCATTGCCTGGAATGTAGACACAAAGACCTGTGTCCAGAGTTATGTCCGAGACAGTTTATAAACAACATTTGTTTATATATGTGGACATGAGGCTTCACATTATCATTGCCAGGAATGTAGACACAAAGACCTGTGTCCAGAGTTATGTCCGAGACAGTTTATAAACAACATTTGTTTATATATGTGTACATGGGGCTTCACATTATCATTGTCAGGAATGTAGACACAAAGACCTGTGTCCAGAGTTATGTCCGAGACAGTTTATAAACAACATTTGTTTATATATGTGGACATGAGGCTTCACATTATCATTGCCAGGAATGTAGACACAAAGACCTGTGTCCAGAGTTATGTCCGAGACAGTTTATAAACAACATTTGTTTATATATGTGGACATGAGGCATCACATTATCATTGTCAGGAATGTAGACACAAAGACCTGTGTCCAGAGTTATGTCCTAGACAGTTTATAAACAACATTTGTTTATATATGTGGACATGAGGCTTCACATTATCATTGCCAGGAATGTAGACACAAAGACCTGTGTCCAGAGTTATGTCCTAGACAGTTTATAAACAACATTTGTTTATATATGTGGACATGAGGCTTCACATTATCATTGCCAGGAATGTAGACACAAAGACCTGTGTCCAGAGTTATGTCCGAGACAGTTTATAAACAACATTTGTTTATATATGTGTACATGGGGCTTCACATTATCATTGTCAGGAATGTAGACACAAAGACCTGTGTCCAGAGCTATGTCCGAGACAGTTTATAAACAACATTTGTTTATATATGTGGACATGAGGCTTCACATTATCATTGCCAGGAATGTAGACACAAAGACCTGTGTCCAGAGTTATGTCCTAGACAGTTTATAAACAACATTTGTTTATATATGTGGAGATGAGGCTTCACATTATCATTGCCAGGAATGTAGACACAAAGACCTGTGTCCAGAGTTATGTCCGAGAAAGTTTATAAACAACATTTGTTTATATATGTGGACATGAGGCTTCACATTATCATTGCCAGGAATGTAGACACAAAGACCTGTGTCCAGAGTTATGTCCGAGACAGTTTATAAACAACATTTGTTTATATATGTGGACATGAGGCTTCACATTATCATTGCCAGGAATGTAGACACAAAGACCTGTGTCCAGAGTTATGTCCGAGACAGTTTATAAACAACATTTGTTTATATATGTGTACATGGGGCTTCACATTATCATTGTCAGGAATGTAGACACAAAGACCTGTGTCCAGAGTTATGTCCTCGACAGTTTATAAACAACATTTGTTTATATATGTGGACATGAGGCTTCACATTATCATTGCCTGGAATGTAGACACAAAGACCTGTGTCCAGAGTTATGTCCGAGACAGTTTATAAACAACATTTGTTTATATATGTGGACATGAGGCTTCACATTATCATTGCCAGGAATGTAGACACAAAGACCTGTGTCCAGAGTTATGTCCGAGACAGTTTATAAACAACATTTGTTTATATATGTGTACATGGGGCTTCACATTATCATTGTCAGGAATGTAGACACAAAGACCTGTGTCCAGAGTTATGTCCGAGACAGTTTATAAACAACATTTGTTTATATATGTGGACATGAGGCTTCACATTATCATTGCCAGGAATGTAGACACAAAGACCTGTGTCCAGAGTTATGTCCGAGACAGTTTATAAACAACATTTGTTTATATATGTGGACATGAGGCATCACATTATCATTGTCAGGAATGTAGACACAAAGACCTGTGTCCAGAGTTATGTCCTAGACAGTTTATAAACAACATTTGTTTATATATGTGGACATGAGGCTTCACATTATCATTGCCAGGAATGTAGACAAAAAGACCTGTGTCCAGAGTTATGTCCGAGACAGTTTATAAACAACATTTGTTTATATATGTGGACATGAGGCTTCACATTATCATTGCCAGGAATGTAGACACAAAGACCTGTGTCCAGAGTTATGTCCGAGACAGTTTATAAACAACATTCGTTTATATATGTGGACATGAGGCTTCACATTATCATTGCCAGGAATGTAGACACAAAGACCTGTGTCCAGAGTTATGTCCTAGACAGTTTATAAACAACATTTGTTTATATATGTGGACATGAGGCTTCACATTATCATTGTCAGGAATGTAGACACAAGACCTGTGTCCAGAGTTATGTCCTAGACAGTTTATAAACAACATTTGTTTATATATGTGGACATGAGGCTTCACATTATCATTGTCTGGAATGTAGACACAAATACCTGTGTCCAGAGTTATGACCTAGACAGTTTATAAACAACATTTGTTTATATATGTGGACATGAGGCTTCACATTATCATTGCCAGGAATGTAGACACAAAGACCTGTGTCCAGAGTTATGTCCGAGACAGTTTATAAACAACATTTGTTTATATATGTGTACATGGGGCTTCACATTATCATTGTCAGGAATGTAGACACAAAGACCTGTGTCCAGAGCTATGTCCGAGACAGTTTATAAACAACATTTGTTTATATATGTGGACATGAGGCTTCACATTATCATTGCCAGGAATGTAGACACAAAGACCTGTGTCCAGAGTTATGTCCTAGACAGTTTATAAACAACATTTGTTTATATATGTGGAGATGAGGCTTCACATTATCATTGCCAGGAATGTAGACACAAAGACCTGTGTCCAGAGTTATGTCCGAGAAAGTTTATAAACAACATTTGTTTATATATGTGGACATGAGGCTTCACATTATCATTGCCAGGAATGTAGACACAAAGACCTGTGTCCAGAGTTATGTCCGAGACAGTTTATAAACAACATTTGTTTATATATGTGGACATGAGGCTTCACATTATCATTGCCAGGAATGTAGACACAAAGACCTGTGTCCAGAGTTATGTCCTAGACAGTTTATAAACAACATTTGTTTATATATGTGGACATGAGGCTTCACATTATCATTGTCAGGAATGTAGACACAAGACCTGTGTCCAGAGTTATGTCCTAGACAGTTTATAAACAACATTTGTTTATATATGTGGACATGAGGCTTCACATTATCATTGCCAGGAATGTAGACACAAAGACCTCTGTCCAGAGTTATGTCCTGGACAGTTTATAAACAACATTTGTTTATATATGTGGACATGAGGCTTCACATTATCATTGCCAGGAATGTAGACACAAAGACCTGTGTCCAGAGTTGTGTCCTAGACAGTTTATAAACAACATTTGTTTATATATGTGGACATGAGGCTTCACATTATCATTGCCAGGAATGTAGGCACAAATACCTGTGTCCAGAGTAATGTCCGAGACAGTTTATAAACAACATTTGTTTATATATGTGGACATGAGGCTTCACATTATCATTGTCAGGAATGTAGACACAAAGACCTCTGTCCAGAGTTATGTCCTGGACAGTTTATAAACAACATTTGTTTATATATGTGGACATGAGGCTTCACATTATCATTGTCAGGAATGTAGGCACAAAGACCTGTGTCCAGAGTTATGTCCTGGACAGTTTATAAACAACATTTGTTTATATATGTGGACATGAGGCTTCACATTATCAATTTCAGGAATGTAGACACAAAGACCTGTGTCCAGAGTTATGTCCGAGACAGTTTATAAACAACATTTGTTTATATATGTGGACATGAGGCTTCACATTATCATTGTCAGGAATGTAGACACAAAGACCTGTGGCCAGAGTTATGTCCGAGACAGTTTATAAACAACATTTGTTTATATATGTGGACATGAGGCTTCACATTATCATTGCCAGGAATGTAGACACAAAGACCTGTGTCCAGAGTTATGTCCGAGACGGTTTATAAACAACATTTGTTTATATATGTGGACATGAGGCTTCACATTATCATTGTCAGGAATGTAGACACAAAGACCTGTGTCCAGAGTTATGTCCGAGACAGTTTATAAACAACATTTGTTTATATATGTGGACATGAGGCTTCACATTATCATTTCCAGGAATGTAAACACAAAGACCTGTGTCCAGAGTTATGTCCGAGACAGTTTATAAACAACATTTGTTTATATATGTGGACATGAGGCTTCACATTATCATTGTCAGGAATGTAGACACAAAGACCTGTGTCCAGAGTTATGTCCGAGACAGTTTATAAACAACATTTGTTTATATATGTGGACATGAGGCTTCACATTATCATTGTCAGGAATGTAGACACAAAGACCTGTGTCCAGAGTTATGTCCTGGACAGTTTATAAACAACATTTGTTTATATATGTGGACATGAGGCTTCACATTATCATTGCCAGGAATGTAGACACAAAGACCTGTGTCCAGAGTTATGTCCCAGACAGTTTATAAACAACATTTGTTTATATATGTGGACATGAGGCTTCACATTATCATTGTCAGGAATGTAGACACAAAGACCTGTGTCCAGAGTTATGTCCTGGACAGTTTATAAACAACATTTGTTTATATATGTGGACATGAGGCTTCACATTATCATTGTCAGGAATGTAGACACAAAGACCTGTGGCCAGAGTTATGTCCGAGACAGTTTATAAACAACATTTGTTTATATATGTGGACATGAGGCTTCACATTATCATTGCCAGGAATGTAGACACAAAGACCTGTGTCCAGAGTTATGTCCGAGACAGTTTATAAACAACATTTGTTTATATATGTGGACATGAGGCTTCACATTATCATTTCCAGGAATGTAGACACAAAGACCTGTGTCCAGAGTTATGTCCCAGACAGTTTATAAACAACATTTGTTTATATATGTGGACATGAGGCTTCACATTATCATTGTCAGGAATGTAGACACAAAGACCTGTGTCCAGAGTTATGTCCTGGACAGTTTATAAACAACATTTGTTTATATATGTGGACATGAGGCTTCACATTATCATTGTCAGGAATGTAGACACAAAGACCTGTGGCCAGAGTTATGTCCGAGACAGTTTATAAACAACATTTGTTTATATATGTGGACATGAGGCTTCACATTATCATTGCCAGGAATGTAGACACAAAGACCTGTGTCCAGAGTTATGTCCGAGACAGTTTATAAACAACATTTGTTTATATATGTGGACATGAGGCTTCACATTATCATTTCCAGGAATGTAAACACAAAGACCTGTGTCCAGAGTTATGTCCTAGACAGTTTATAAACAACATTTGTTTATATATGTGGACATGAGGCTTCACATTATCATTGTCAGGAATGTAGACACAAAGACCTGTGTCCAGAGTTATGTCCGAGACAGTTTATAAACAACATTTGTTTATATATGTGGACATGAGGCTTCACATTATCATTGCCAGGAATGTAGACACAAAGACCTGTGTCCAGAGTTATGTCCTAGACAGTTTATAAACAACATTTGTTTATATATGTGGACATGAGGCTTCACATTATCATTGCCAGGAATGTAGACACAAAGACCTGTGTCCAGAGTTATGTCCTAGACAGTTTATAAACAACATTTGTTTATAGATGTGGACATGAGGCTTCACATTATCATTTCCAGGAATGTAAACACAAAGACCTGTTTCCAGAGTTATGTCCTAGACAGTTTATAAACAACATTTGTTTATATATGTGGACATGAGGCTTCACATTATCATTGACAGGAATGTAGACACAAAGACCTGAGTCCAGAGTTATGTCCGAGACAGTTTATGAACAACATTTGTTTATATATGTGGACATGAGGCTTCACATTATCATTGCCAGGAATGTAGACACAAAGACCTGTGTCCAGAGTTATGTCCGAGACAGTTTATGAACAACATTTGTTTATATATGTGGACATGAGGCTTCACATTATCATTGTCAGGAATGGAGACACAAAGACCTGTGTCCAGAGTTATGTCCGAGACAGTTTATAAACAACATTTGTTTATATATGTGGACATGAGGCTTCACATTATCATTGTCAGGAATGTAGACACAAAGACCTGTGTCCAGAGTTATGTCCTAGACAGTTTATAAACAACATTTGTTTATATATGTGGACATGAGGCTTCACATTATCATTGTCTGGAATGTAGACACAAATACCTGTGTACAGAGTTATGACCTAGACAGTTTATAAACAACATTTGTTTATATATGTGGACATGAGGCTTCACATTATCATTTCCAGGAATGTAGACACAAAGACCTGTGTCCAGAGTTATGTCCGAGACAGTTTATAAACAACATTTGTTTATATATGTGTACATGGGGCTTCACATTATCATTGTCAGGAATGTAGACACAAAGACCTGTGTCCAGAGTTATGTCCTCGACAGTTTATAAACAACATTTGTTTATATATGTGGACATGAGGCTTCACATTATCATTGCCTGGAATGTAGACACAAAGACCTGTGTCCAGAGTTATGTCCGAGACAGTTTATAAACAACATTTGTTTATATATGTGGACATGAGGCTTCACATTATCATTGCCAGGAATGTAGACACAAAGACCTGTGTCCAGAGTTATGTCCGAGACAGTTTATAAACAACATTTGTTTATATATGTGTACATGGGGCTTCACATTATCATTGTCAGGAATGTAGACACAAAGACCTGTGTCCAGAGTTATGTCCGAGACAGTTTATAAACAACATTTGTTTATATATGTGGACATGAGGCTTCACATTATCATTGCCAGGAATGTAGACACAAAGACCTGTGTCCAGAGTTATGTCCGAGACAGTTTATAAACAACATTTGTTTATATATGTGGACATGAGGCTTCACATTATCATTGTCAGGAATGTAGACACAAAGACCTGTGTCCAGAGTTATGTCCTAGACAGTTTATAAACAACATTTGTTTATATATGTGGACATGAGGCTTCACATTATCATTGCCAGGAATGTAGACAAAAAGACCTGTGTCCAGAGTTATGTCCGAGACAGTTTATAAACAACATTTGTTTATATATGTGGACATGAGGCTTCACATTATCATTGCCAGGAATGTAGACACAAAGACCTGTGTCCAGAGTTATGTCCGAGACAGTTTATAAACAACATTCGTTTATATATGTGGACATGAGGCTTCACATTATCATTGCCAGGAATGTAGACACAAAGACCTGTGTCCAGAGTTATGTCCTAGACAGTTTATAAACAACATTTGTTTATATATGTGGACATGAGGCTTCACATTATCATTGTCAGGAATGTTGACACAAGACCTGTGTCCAGAGTTATGTCCTAGACAGTTTATAAACAACATTTGTTTATATATGTGGACATGAGGCTTCACATTATCATTGTCTGGAATGTAGACACAAATACCTGTGTCCAGAGTTATGACCTAGACAGTTTATAAACAACATTTGTTTATATATGTGGACATGAGGCTTCACATTATCATTGCCAGGAATGTAGACACAAAGACCTGTGTCCAGAGTTATGTCCGAGACAGTTTATAAACAACATTTGTTTATATATGTGTACATGGGGCTTCACATTATCATTGTCAGGAATGTAGACACAAAGACCTGTGTCCAGAGTTATGTCCTCGACAGTTTATAAACAACATTTGTTTATATATGTGGACATGAGGCTTCACATTGTCATTGCCAGGAATGTAGACACAAAGACCTGTGTCCAGATTTATGTCCGAGACAGTTTATAAACTACATTTGTTTATATATGTGGACATGAGGCTTCACATTATCATTGCCAGGAATGTAGACACAAAGACCTGTGTCCAGAGTTATGTCCTAGACAGTTTATAAACAACATTTGTTTATATATGTGGAGATGAGGCTTCACATTATCATTGCCAGGAATGTAGACACAAAGACCTGTGTCCAGAGTTATGTCCGAGAAAGTTTATAAACAACATTTGTTTATATATGTGGACATGAGGCTTCACATTATCATTGCCAGGAATGTAGACACAAAGACCTGTGTCCAGAGTTATGTCCGAGACAGTTTATAAACAACATTTGTTTATATATGTGGACATGAGGCTTCACATTATCATTGCCAGGAATGTAGACACAAAGACCTGTGTCCAGAGTTATGTCCTAGACAGTTTATAAACAACATTTGTTTATATATGTGGACATGAGGCTTCACATTATCATTGTCAGGAATGTAGACACAAGACCTGTGTCCAGAGTTATGTCCTAGACAGTTTATAAACAACATTTGTTTATATATGTGGACATGAGGCTTCACATTATCATTGCCAGGAATGTAGACACAAAGACCTCTGTCCAGAGTTATGTCCTGGACAGTTTATAAACAACATTTGTTTATATATGTGGACATGAGGCTTCACATTATCATTGCCAGGAATGTAGACACAAAGACCTGTGTCCAGAGTTGTGTCCTAGACAGTTTATAAACAACATTTGTTTATATATGTGGACATGAGGCTTCACATTATCATTGCCAGGAATGTAGGCACAAATACCTGTGTCCAGAGTTATGTCCGAGACAGTTTATAAACAACATTTGTTTATATATGTGGACATGAGGCTTCACATTATCATTGTCAGGAATGTAGACACAAAGACCTCTGTCCAGAGTTATGTCCTGGACAGTTTATAAACAACATTTGTTTATATATGTGGACATGAGGCTTCACATTATCATTGTCAGGAATGTAGGCACAAAGACCTGTGTCCAGAGTTATGTCCTGGACAGTTTATAAACAACATTTGTTTATATATGTGGACATGAGGCTTCACATTATCAATTTCAGGAATGTAGACACAAAGACCTGTGTCCAGAGTTATGTCCGAGACAGTTTATAAACAACATTTGTTTATATATGTGGACATGAGGCTTCACATTATCATTGTCAGGAATGTAGACACAAAGACCTGTGTCCAGAGTTATGTCCGAGACAGTTTATAAACAACATTTGTTTATATATGTGGACATGAGGCTTCACATTATCATTGCCAGGAATGTAGACACAAAGACCTGTGTCCAGAGTTATGTCCGAGACGGTTTATAAACAACATTTGTTTATATATGTGGACATGAGGCTTCACATTATCATTGTCAGGAATGTAGACACAAAGACCTGTGTCCAGAGTTATGTCCGAGACAGTTTATAAACAACATTTGTTTATATATGTGGACATGAGGCTTCACATTATCATTTCCAGGAATGTAAACACAAAGACCTGTGTCCAGAGTTATGTCCGAGACAGTTTATAAACAACATTTGTTTATATATGTGGACATGAGGCTTCACATTATCATTGTCAGGAATGTAGACACAAAGACCTGTGTCCAGAGTTATGTCCGAGACAGTTTATAAACAACATTTGTTTATATATGTGGACATGAGGCTTCACATTATCATTGTCAGGAATGTAGACACAAAGACCTGTGTCCAGAGTTATGTCCTGGACAGTTTATAAACAACATTTGTTTATATATGTGGACATGAGGCTTCACATTATCATTGCCAGGAATGTGGACACAAAGACCTGTGTCCAGAGTTATGTCCGAGACAGTTTATAAACAACATTTGTTTATATATGTGGACATGAGGCTTCACATTATCATTGTCAGGAATGTAGACACAAAGAACTGTGTCCAGAGTTATGTCCGAGAAAGTTTATAAACAACATTTGTTTATATATGTGGACATGAGGCTTCACATTATCATTGCCAGGAATGTAGACACAAAGACCTGTGTCCAGAGTTATATTCGAGACAGTTTATAAACAACATTTGTTTATATATGTGGACATGAGGCTTCACATTATCATTGCCAGGAATGTAGACACAAAGACCTGTGTCCAGAGTTATGTCCCAGACAGTTTATAAACAACATTTGTTTATATATGTGGACATGAGGCTTCACATTATCATTGTCAGGAATGTAGACACAAAGACCTGTGTCCAGAGTTATGTCCTGGACAGTTTATAAACAACATTTGTTTATATATGTGGACATGAGGCTTCACATTATCATTGTCAGGAATGTAGACACAAAGACCTGTGGCCAGAGTTATGTCCGAGACAGTTTATAAACAACATTTGTTTATATATGTGGACATGAGGCTTCACATTATCATTGCCAGGAATGTAGACACAAAGACCTGTGTCCAGAGTTATGTCCGAGAAAGTTTATAAACAACATTTGTTTATATATGTGGACATGAGGCTTCACATTATCATTGCCAGGAATGTAGACACAAAGACCTGTGTCCAGAGTTATATTCGAGACAGTTTATAAACAACATTTGTTTATATATGTGGACATGAGGCTTCACATTATCATTGCCAGGAATGTAGACACAAAGACCTGTGTCCAGAGTTATGTCCCAGACAGTTTATAAACAACATTTGTTTATATATGTGGACATGAGGCTTCACATTATCATTGTCAGGAATGTAGACACAAAGACCTGTGTCCAGAGTTATGTCCTGGACAGTTTATAAACAACATTTGTTTATATATGTGGACATGAGGCTTCACATTATCATTGTCAGGAATGTAGACACAAAGACCTGTGGCCAGAGTTATGTCCGAGACAGTTTATAAACAACATTTGTTTATATATGTGGACATGAGGCTTCACATTATCATTGCCAGGAATGTAGACACAAAGACCTGTGTCCAGAGTTATGTCCGAGACAGTTTATAAACAACATTTGTTTATATATGTGGACATGAGGCTTCACATTATCATTTCCAGGAATGTAAACACAAAGACCTGTGTCCAGAGTTATGTCCTAGACAGTTTATAAACAACATTTGTTTATATATGTGGACATGAGGCTTCACATTATCATTGTCAGGAATGTAGACACAAAGACCTGTGTCCAGAGTTATGTCCGAGACAGTTTATAAACAACATTTGTTTATATATGTGGACATGAGGCTTCACATTATCATTGCCAGGAATGTAGACACAAAGACCTGTGTCCAGAGTTATGTCCTAGACAGTTTATAAACAACATTTGTTTATATATGTGGACATGAGGCTTCACATTATCATTGCCAGGAATGTAGACACAAAGACCTGTGTCCAGAGTTATGTCCTAGACAGTTTATAAACAACATTTGTTTATAGATGTGGACATGAGGCTTCACATTATCATTTCCAGGAATGTAAACACAAAGACCTGTTTCCAGAGTTATGTCCTGGACAGTTTATAAACAACATTTGTTTATATATGTGGACATGAGGCTTCACATTATCATTGTCAGGAATGTAGACACAAAGACCTGCGTCCAGAGTTATGTCCGAGACAGTTTATAAACAACATTTGTTTATATATGTGGACATGAGGCTTCACATTATCATTGCCAGGAATGTAGACACAAAGACCTGTGTCCAGAGTTATGTCCTAGACAGTTTATAAACAACATTTGTTTATATATGTGGACATGAGGCTTCACATTATCATTGTCAGGAATGTAGACACAAAGACCTCTGTCCAGAGTTATGTCCTAGACAGTTTATAAACAACATTTGTTTATATATGTGGACATGAGGCTTCACATTATCATTGCCAGGAATGTAGACACAAAGACCTGTGTCCAGAGTTATGTCCGAGACAGTTTATAAACAACATTTGTTTATATATGTGGACATGAGGCTTCACATTATCATTGTCAGGAATGTAGACACAAGACCTGTGTCCAGAGTTATGTCCGAGACAGTTTATAAACAACATTTGTTTATATATGTGGACATGAGGCTTCACATTATCATTGCCAGGAATGTAGACACAAAGACCTCTGTCCAGAGTTATGTCCTGGACAGTTTATAAACAACATTTGTTTATATATGTGGACATGAGGCTTCACATTATCATTGCCAGGAATGTAGACACAAAGACCTGTGTCCAGAGTTATGTCCTAGACAGTTTATAAATAACATTTGTTTATATATGTGGACATGAGGCTTCACATTATTATTGCCAGGAATGTAGGCACAAATACCTGTGTCCAGAGTTATGTCCGAGACAGTTTATAAACAACATTTGTTTATATATGTGGACATGAGGCTTCACATTATCATTGTCAGGAATGTAGACACAAAGACCTCTGTCCAGAGTTATGTCCTGGACAGTTTATAAACAACATTTGTTTATATATGTGGACATGAGGCTTCACATTATCAATTTCAGGAATGTAGACACAAAGACCTGTGTCCAGAGTTATGTCCGAGACAGTTTATAAACAACATTTGTTTATATATGTGGACATGAGGCTTCACATTATCATTGTCAGGAATGTAGACACAAAGACCTGTGTCCAGAGTTATGTCCGAGACAGTTTATAAACAACATTTGTTTATATATGTGGACATGAGGCTTCACATTATCATTGCCAGGAATGTAGACACAAAGACCTGTGTCCAGAGTTATGTCCGAGACGGTTTATAAACAACATTTGTTTATATATGTGGACATGAGGCTTCACATTATCATTGTCAGGAATGTAGACACAAAGACCTGTGTCCAGAGTTATGTCCGAGACAGTTTATAAACAACATTTGTTTATATATGTGGACATGAGGCTTCACATTATCATTGCCAGGAATGTAGACACAAAGACCTGTGTCCAGAGTTATGTCCGAGACAGTTTATAAACAACATTTGTTTATATATGTGGACATGAGGCTTCACATTATCATTTCCAGGAATGTAAACACAAAGACCTGTGTCCAGAGTTATGTCCTAGACAGTTTATAAACAACATTTGTTTATATATGTGGACATGAGGCTTCACATTATCATTGTCAGGAATGTAGACACAAAGACCTGTGTCCAGAGTTATGTCCGAGACAGTTTATAAACAACATTTGTTTATATATGTGGACATGAGGCTTCACATTATCATTGCCAGGAATGTAGACACAAAGACCTGTGTCCAGAGTTATGTCCGAGACAGTTTATAAACAACATTTGTTTATATATGTGGACATGAGGCTTCACATTATCATTGTCAGGAATGTAGACACAAAGACCTCTGTCCAGAGTTATGTCCTGGACAGTTTATAAACAACATTTGTTTATATATGTGGACATGAGGCTTCACATTATCATTGTCAGGAATGTAGGCACAAAGACCTGTGTCCAGAGTTATGTCCTGGACAGTTTATAAACAACATTTGTTTATATATGTGGACATGAGGCTTCACATTATCAATTTCAGGAATGTAGACACAAAGACCTGTGTCCAGAGTTATGTCCGAGACAGTTTATAAACAACATTTGTTTATATATGTGGACATGAGGCTTCACATTATCATTGTCAGGAATGTAGACACAAAGACCTGTGTCCAGAGTTATGTCCGAGACAGTTTATAAACAACATTTGTTTATATATGTGGACATGAGGCTTCACATTATCATTGCCAGGAATGTAGACACAAAGACCTGTGTCCAGAGTTATGTCCGAGACGGTTTATAAACAACATTTGTTTATATATGTGGACATGAGGCTTCACATTATCATTGTCAGGAATGTAGACACAAAGACCTGTGTCCAGAGTTATGTCCGAGACAGTTTATAAACAACATTTGTTTATATATGTGGACATGAGGCTTCACATTATCATTGCCAGGAATGTAGACACAAAGACCTGTGTCCAGAGTTATGTCCGAGACAGTTTATAAACAACATTTGTTTATATATGTGGACATGAGGCTTCACATTATCATTTCCAGGAATGTAAACACAAAGACCTGTGTCCAGAGTTATGTCCTAGACAGTTTATAAACAACATTTGTTTATATATGTGGACATGAGGCTTCACATTATCATTGTCAGGAATGTAGACACAAAGACCTGCGTCCAGAGTTATGTCCGAGACAGTTTATAAACAACATTTGTTTATATATGTGGACATGAGGCTTCACATTATCATTGCCAGGAATGTAGACACAAAGACCTGTGTCCAGAGTTATGTCCTAGACAGTTTATAAACAACATTTGTTTATATATGTGGACATGAGGCTTCACATTATCATTGTCAGGAATGTAGACACAAAGACCTCTGTCCAGAGTTATGTCCTAGACAGTTTATAAACAACATTTGTTTATATATGTGGACATGAGGCTTCACATTATCATTGCCAGGAATGTAGACACAAAGACCTGTGTCCAGAGTTATGTCCGAGACAGTTTATAAACAACATTTGTTTATATATGTGGTCATGAGGCTTCACATTATCATTGTCAGGAATGTAGACACAAGACCTGTGTCCAGAGTTATGTCCTAGACAGTTTATAAACAACATTTGTTTATATATGTGGACATGAGGCTTCACATTATCATTGCCAGGAATGTAGACACAAAGACCTCTGTCCAGAGTTATGTCCTGGACAGTTTATAAACAACATTTGTTTATATATGTGGACATGAGGATTCACATTATCATTGCCAGGAATGTAGACACAAAGACCTGTGTCCAGAGTTATGTCCTAGACAGTTTATAAACAACATTTGTTTATATATGTGGACATGAGGCTTCACATTATCATTGCCAGGAATGTAGGCACAAATACCTGTGTCCAGAGTTATGTCCGAGACAGTTTATAAACAACATTTGTTTATATATGTGGACATGAGGCTTCACATTATCATTGTCAGGAATGTAGACACAAAGACCTCTGTCCAGAGTTATGTCCTGGACAGTTTATAAACAACATTTGTTTATATATGTGGACATGAGGCTTCACATTATCATTGTCAGGAATGTAGGCACAAAGACCTGTGTCCAGAGTTATGTCCTGGACAGTTTATAAACAACATTTGTTTATATATGTGGACATGAGGCTTCACATTATCAATTTCAGGAATGTAGACACAAAGACCTGTGTCCAGAGTTATGTCCGAGACAGTTTATAAACAACATTTGTTTATATATGTGGACATGAGGCTTCACATTATCATTGTCAGGAATGTAGACACAAAGACCTGTGTCCAGAGTTATGTCCGAGACAGTTTATAAACAACATTTGTTTATATATGTGGACATGAGGCTTCACATTATCATTGCCAGGAATGTAGACACAAAGACCTGTGTCCAGAGTTATGTCCGAGACGGTTTATAAACAACATTTGTTTATATATGTGGACATGAGGCTTCACATTATCATTGTCAGGAATGTAGACACAAAGACCTGTGTCCAGAGTTATGTCCGAGACAGTTTATAAACAACATTTGTTTATATATGTGGACATGAGGCTTCACATTATCATTTCCAGGAATGTAAACACAAAGACCTGTGTCCAGAGTTATGTCCGAGACAGTTTATAAACAACATTTGTTTATATATGTGGACATGAGGCTACACATTATCATTGTCAGGAATGTAGACACAAAGACCTGTGTCCAGAGTTATGTCCTGGACAGTTTATAAACAACATTTGTTTATATATGTGGACATGAGGCTTCACATTATCATTGCCAGGAATGTGGACACAAAGACCTGTGTCCAGAGTTATGTCCGAGACAGTTTATAAACAACATTTGTTTATATATGTGGACATGAGGCTTCACATTATCATTTCCAGGAATGTAAACACAAAGACCTGTGTCCAGAGTTATGTCCGAGACAGTTTATAAACAACATTTGTTTATATATGTGGACATGAGGCTTCACATTATCATTGTCAGGAATGTAGACACAAAGACCTGTGTCCAGAGTTATGTCCTGGACAGTTTATAAACAACATTTGTTTATATATGTGGACATGAGGCTTCACATTATCATTGCCAGGAATGTGGACACAAAGACCTGTGTCCAGAGTTATGTCCGAGACAGTTTATAAACAACATTTGTTTATATATGTGGACATGAGGCTTCACATTATCATTGTCAGGAATGTAGACACAAAGAACTGTGTCCAGAGTTATGTCCGAGACAGTTTATAAACAACATTTGTTTATATATGTGGACATGAGGCTTCACATTATCATTGCCAGGAATGTAGACACAAAGACCTGTGTCCAGAGTTATATTCGAGACAGTTTATAAACAACATTTGTTTATATATGTGGACATGAGGCTTCACATTATCATTGCCAGGAATGTAGACACAAAGACCTGTGTCCAGAGTTATGTCCCAGACAGTTTATAAACAACATTTGTTTATATATGTGGACATGAGGCTTCACATTATCATTGTCAGGAATGTAGATACAAAGACCTGTGGCCAGAGTTATGTCCGAGACAGTTTATAAACAACATTTGTTTATATATGTGGACATGAGGCTTCACATTATCATTGCCAGGAATGTAGACACAAAGACCTGTGTCCAGAGTTATGTCCGAGACAGTTTATAATCAACATTTGTTTATATATGTGGACATGAGGCTTCACATTATCATTTCCAGGAATGTAAACACAAAGACCTGTGTCCAGAGTTATGTCCTAGACAGTTTATAAACAACATTTGTTTATATATGTGGACATGAGGCTTCACATTATCATTGTCAGGAATGTAGACACAAAGACCTGTGTCCAGAGTTATGTCCGAGACAGTTTATAAACAACATTTGTTTATATATGTGGACATGAGGCTTCACATTATCATTGCCAGGAATGTAGACACAAAGACCTGTGTCCAGAGTTATGTCCTAGACAGTTTATAAACAACATTTGTTTATATATGTGGACATGAGGCTTCACATTATCATTGCCAGGAATGTAGACACAAAGACCTGTGTCCAGAGTTATGTCCTAGACAGTTTATAAACAACATTTGTTTATAGATGTGGACATGAGGCTTCACATTATCATTTCCAGGAATGTAAACACAAAGACCTGTTTCCAGAGTTATGTCCTAGACAGTTTATAAACAACATTTGTTTATATATGTGGACATGAGGCTTCACATTATCATTGTCAGGAATGTAGACACAAAGACCTGCGTCCAGAGTTATGTCCGAGACAGTTTATAAACAACATTTGTTTATATATGTGGACATGAGGCTTCACATTATCATTGCCAGGAATGTAGACACAAAGACCTGTGTCCAGAGTTATGTCCTAGACAGTTTATAAACAACATTTGTTTATATATGTGGACATGAGGCTTCACATTATCATTGTCAGGAATGTAGACACAAAGACCTCTGTCCAGAGTTATGTCCTAGACAGTTTATAAACAACATTTGTTTATATATGTGGACATGAGGCTTCACATTATCATTGCCAGGAATGTAGACACAAAGACCTGTGTCCAGAGTTATGTCCGAGACAGTTTATAAACAACATTTGTTTATATATGTGGACATGAGGCTTCACATTATCATTGCCAGGAATGTAGACACAAAGACCTGTGTCCAGAGTTATGTCCGAGACAGTTTATAAACAACATTTGTTTATATATGTGGACATGAGGCTTCACATTATCATTGCCAGGAATGTAGACACAAAGACCTGTGTCCAGAGTTATGTCCGAGACAGTTTATAAACAACATTTGTTTATATATGTGGACATGAGGCTTCACATTATCATTGCCAGGAATGTAGACACAAAGACCTGTGTCCAGAGTTATGTCCGAGACGGTTTATAAACAACATTTGTTTATATATGTGGACATGAGGCTTCACATTATCATTGTCAGGAATGTAGACACAAAGACCTGTGTCCAGAGTTATGTCCGAGACAGTTTATAAACAACATTTGTTTATATATGTGGACATGAGGCTTCACATTATCATTTCCAGGAATGTAAACACAAAGACCTGTGTCCAGAGTTATGTCCGAGACAGTTTATAAACAACATTTGTTTATATATGTGGACATGAGGCTTCACATTATCATTGTCAGGAATGTAGACACAAAGACCTGTGTCCAGAGTTATGTCCGAGACAGTTTATAAACAACATTTGTTTATATATGTGGACATGAGGCTTCACATTATCATTGTCAGGAATGTAGACACAAAGACCTGTGTCCAGAGTTATGTCCTGGACAGTTTATAAACAACATTTGTTTATATATGTGGACATGAGGCTTCACATTATCATTGCCAGGAATGTGGACACAAAGACCTGTGTCCAGAGTTATGTCCGAGACAGTTTATAAACAACATTTGTTTATATATGTGGACATGAGGCTTCACATTATCATTGTCAGGAATGTAGACACAAAGAACTGTGTCCAGAGTTATGTCCGAGACAGTTTATAAACAACATTTGTTTATATATGTGGACATGAGGCTTCACATTATCATTGCCAGGAATGTAGACACAAAGACCTGTGTCCAGAGTTATATTCGAGACAGTTTATAAACAACATTTGTTTATATATGTGGACATGAGGCTTCACATTATCATTGCCAGGAATGTAGACACAACGACCTGTGTCCAGAGTTATGTCCCAGACAGTTTATAAACAACATTTGTTTATATATGTGGACATGAGGCTTCACATTAAAATTGTCAGGAATGTAGACACAAAGACCTGTGGCCAGAGTTATGTCCGAGACAGTTTATAAACAACATTTGTTTATATATGTGGACATGAGGCTTCACATTATCATTGCCAGGAATGTAGACACAAAGACCTGTGTCCAGAGTTATGTCCGAGACAGTTTATAAACAACATTTGTTTATATATGTGGACATGAGGCTTCACATTATCATTTCCAGGAATGTAAACACAAAGACCTGTGTCCATAGTTATGTCCTAGACAGTTTATAAACAACATTTGTTTATATATGTGGACATGAGGCTTCACATTATCATTGTCAGGAATGTAGACACAAAGACCTGTGTCCAGAGTTATGTCCGAGACAGTTTATAAACAACATTTGTTTATATATGTGGACATGAGGCTTCACATTATCATTGCCAGGAATGTAGACACAAAGACCTGTGTCCAGAGTTATGTCCTAGACAGTTTATAAACAACATTTGTTTATATATGTGGACATGAGGCTTCACATTATCATTGCCAGGAATGTAGACACAAAGACCTGTGTCCAGAGTTATGTCCTAGACAGTTTATAAACAACATTTGTTTATAGATGTGGACATGAGGCTTCACATTATCATTTCCAGGAATGTAAACACAAAGACCTGTTTCCAGAGTTATGTCCTAGACAGTTTATAAACAACATTTGTTTATATATGTGGACATGAGGCTTCACATTATCATTGTCAGGAATGTAGACACAAAGACCTGCGTCCAGAGTTATGTCCGAGACAGTTTATAAACAACATTTGTTTATATATGTGGACATGAGGCTTCACATTATCATTGCCAGGAATGTAGACACAAAGACCTGTGTCCAGAGTTATGTCCTAGACAGTTTATAAACAACATTTGTTTATATATGTGGACATGAGGCTTCACATTATCATTGTCAGGAATGTAGACACAAAGACCTCTGTCCAGAGTTATGTCCTAGACAGTTTATAAACAACATTTGTTTATATATGTGGACATGAGGCTTCACATTATCATTGCCAGGAATGTAGACACAAAGACCTGTGTCCAGAGTTATGTCCGAGACAGTTTATAAACAACATTTGTTTATATATGTGGACATGAGGCTTCACATTATCATTGCCAGGAATGTAGACACAAAGACCTGTGTCCAGAGTTATGTCCTAGACAGTTTATAAACAACATTTGTTTATATATGTGGACATGAGGCTTCACATTATCATTGTCAGGAATGTAGACACAAAGACCTCTGTCCAGAGTTATGTCCTAGACAGTTTATAAACAACATTTGTTTATATATGTGGACATGAGGCTTCACATTATCATTGCCAGGAATGTAGACACAAAGACCTGTGTCCAGAGTTATGTCCGAGACAGTTTATAAACAACATTTGTTTATATATGTGGACATGAGGCTTCACATTATCATTGCCAGGAATGTAGACACAAAGACCTGTGTCCAGAGTTATGTCCTAGACAGTTTATAAACAACATTTGTTTATATATGTGGACATGAGGCTTCACATTATCATTGTCAGGAATGTAGACACAAAGACCTCTGTCCAGAGTTATGTCCTAGACAGTTTATAAACAACATTTGTTTATATATGTGGACATGAGGCTTCACATTATCATTGCCAGGAATGTAGACACAAAGACCTGTGTCCAGAGTTATGTCCGAGACAGTTTATAAACAACATTTGTTTATATATGTGGACATGAGGCTTCACATTATCATTGCCAGGAATGTAGACACAAAGACCTGTGTCCAGAGTTATGTCCTAGACAGTTTATAAACAACATTTGTTTATAGATGTGGACATGAGGCTTCACATTATCATTTCCAGGAATGTAAACACAAAGACCTGTGTCCAGAGTTATGTCCGAGACAGTTTATAAACAACATTTGTTTATATATGTGGACATGAGGCTTCACATTATCATTGTCAGGAATGTAGACACAAAGACCTGTGTCCAGAGTTATGTCCGAGACAGTTTATAAACAACATTTGTTTATATATGTGGACATGAGGCTTCACATTATCATTGTCAGGAATGTAGACACAAAGACCTGTGTCCAGAGTTATGTCCTGGACAGTTTATAAACAACATTTGTTTATATATGTGGACATGAGGCTTCACATTATCATTGCCAGGAATGTGGACACAAAGACCTGTGTCCAGAGTTATGTCCGAGGCAGTTTATAAACAACATTTGTTTATATATGTGGACATGAGGCTTCACATTATCATTGTCAGGAATGTAGACACAAAGAACTGTGTCCAGAGTTATGTCCGAGACAGTTTATAAACAACATTTGTTTATATATGTGGACATGAGGCTTCACATTATCATTGCCAGGAATGTAGACACAAAGACCTGTGTCCAGAGTTATATTCGAGACAGTTTATAAACAACATTTGTTTATATATGTGGACATGAGGCTTCACATTATCATTGCCAGGAATGTAGACACAAAGACCTGTGTCCAGAGTTATGACCCAGACAGTTTATAAACAACATTTGTTTATATATGTGGACATGAGGCTTCACATTATCATTGTCAGGAATGTAGACACAAAGACCTGTGGCCAGAGTTATGTCCGAGACAGTTTATAAACAACATTTGTTTATATATGTGGACATGAGGCTTCACATTATCATTGCCAGGAATGTAGACACAAAGACCTGTGTCCAGAGTTATGTCCGAGACAGTTTATAAACAACATTTGTTTATATATGTGGACATGAGGCTTCACATTATCATTTCCAGGAATGTAAACACAAAGACCTGTGTCCAGAGTTATGTCCTAGACAGTTTATAAACAACATTTGTTTATATATGTGGACATGAGGCTTCACATTATCATTGTCAGGAATGTAGACACAAAGACCTGTGTCCAGAGTTATGTCCGAGACAGTTTATAAACAACATTTGTTTATATATGTGGACATGAGGCTTCACATTATCATTGCCAGGAATGTAGACACAAAGACCTGTGTCCAGAGTTATGTCCTAGACAGTTTATAAACAACATTTGTTTATATATGTGGACATGAGGCTTCACATTATCATTGCCAGGAATGTAGACACAAAGACCTGTGTCCAGAGTTATGTCCTAGACAGTTTATAAACAACATTTGTTTATAGATGTGGACATGAGGCTTCACATTATCATTTCCAGGAATGTAAACACAAAGACCTGTTTCCAGAGTTATGTCCTAGACAGTTTATAAACAACATTTGTTTATATATGTTAACATGAGGCTTCACATTATCATTGTCAGGAATGTAGACACAAAGACCTGCGTCCAGAGTTATGTCCGAGACAGTTTATAAACAACATTTGTTTATATATGTGGACATGAGGCTTCACATTATCATTGCCAGGAATGTAGACACAAAGACCTGTGTCCAGAGTTATGTCCTAGACAGTTTATAAACAACATTTGTTTATATATGTGGACATGAGGCTTCACATTATCATTGTCAGGAATGTAGACACAAAGACCTCTGTCCAGAGTTATGTCCTAGACAGTTTATAAACAACATTTGTTTATATATGTGGACATGAGGCTTCACATTATCATTGCCAGGAATGTAGACACAAAGACCTGTGTCCAGAGTTATGTCCGAGACAGTTTATAAACAACATTTGTTTATATATGTGGACATGAGGCTTCACATTATCATTGCCAGGAATGTAGACACAAAGACCTGTGTCCAGAGTTATGTCCGAGACAGTTTATAAACAACATTTGTTTATATATGTGGACATGAGGCTTCACATTATCATTGTCAGGAATGTAGACTCAAAGACCTGTGTCCAGAGTTATGTCCGAGACAGTTTATAAACAACATTTGTTTATATATGTGGACATGAGGCTTCACATTATCATTGTCAGGAATGTAGACACAAAGACCTGTGTCCAGAGTTATGTCCGAGACAGTTTATAAACAACATTTGTTTATATATGTGGACATGAGGCTTCACATTATCATTGTCAGGAATGTAGACACAAAGACCTGTGTCCAGAGTTATGTCCGAGACAGTTTATAAACAACATTTGTTTATATATGTGGACATGAGGCTTCACATTATCATTGTCAGGAATGTAGACACAAAGACCTGTGTCCAGAGTTATGTCCGAGAAAGTTTATAAACAACATTTGTTTATATATGTGGACATGAGGCTTCACATTATCATTGTCAGGAATGTAGACACAAAGACCTGTGTCCAGAGTTATGTCCTAGACAGTTTATAAACAACATTTGTTTATATATGTGGACATGAGGCTTCACATTATCATTGTCAGGAATGTAGACACAAAGACCTGTGTCCAGAGTTATGTCCTAGACAGTTTATAAACAACATTTGTTTATATATGTGGACATGAGGCTTCACATTATCATTGCCAGGAATGTAGACACAAAGACCTGTGTCCAGAGTTATGTCCTAGACAGTTTATAAACAACATTTGTTTATAGATGTGGACATGAGGCTTCACATTATCATTGCCAGGAATGTAAACACAAAGACCTGTTTCCAGAGTTATGTCCTAGACAGTTTATAAACAACATTTGTTTATATATGTGGACATGAGGCTTCACATTATCATTGTCAGGAATGTAGACACAAAGACCTGCGTCCAGAGTTATGTCCGAGACAGTTTATAAACAACATTTGTTTATATATGTGGACATGAGGCTTCACATTATCATTGCCAGGAATGTAGACACAAAGACCTGTGTCCAGAGTTATGTCCGAGGCAGTTTATAAACAACATTTGTTTATATATGTGGACATGAGGCTTCACATTATCATTGTCAGGAATGTAGACACAAAGAACTGTGTCCAGAGTTATGTCCGAGACAGTTTATAAACAACATTTGTTTATATATGTGGACATGAGGCTTCACATTATCATTGCCAGGAATGTAGACACAAAGACCTGTGTCCAGAGTTATATTCGAGACAGTTTATAAACAACATTTGTTTATATATGTGGACATGAGGCTTCACATTATCATTGCCAGGAATGTAGACACAAAGACCTGTGTCCAGAGTTATGACCCAGACAGTTTATAAACAACATTTGTTTATATATGTGGACATGAGGCTTCACATTATCATTGTCAGGAATGTAGACACAAAGACCTGTGTCCAGAGTTATGTCCGAGACAGTTTATAAACAACATTTGTTTATATATGTGGACATGAGGCTTCACATTATCATTGCCAGGAATGTAGACACAAAGACCTGTGTCCAGAGTTATGTCCGAGACAGTTTATAAACAACATTTGTTTATATATGTGGACATGAGGCTTCACATTATCATTTCCAGGAATGTAAACACAAAGACCTGTGTCCAGAGTTATGTCCTAGACAGTTTATAAACAACATTTGTTTATATATGTGGACATGAGGCTTCACATTATCATTGTCAGGAATGTAGACACAAAGACCTGTGTCCAGAGTTATGTCCGAGACAGTTTATAAACAACATTTGTTTATATATGTGGACATGAGGCTTCACATTATCATTGCCAGGAATGTAGACACAAAGACCTGTGTCCAGAGTTATGTCCTAGACAGTTTATAAACAACATTTGTTTATATATGTGGACATGAGGCTTCACATTATCATTGCCAGGAATGTAGACACAAAGACCTGTGTCCAGAGTTATGTCCTAGACAGTTTATAAACAACATTTGTTTATAGATGTGGACATGAGGCTTCACATTATCATTTCCAGGAATGTAAACACAAAGACCTGTTTCCAGAGTTATGTCCTAGACAGTTTATAAACAACATTTGTTTATATATGTTAACATGAGGCTTCACATTATCATTGTCAGGAATGTAGACACAAAGACCTGCGTCCAGAGTTATGTCCGAGACAGTTTATAAACAACATTTGTTTATATATGTGGACATGAGGCTTCACATTATCATTGCCAGGAATGTAGACACAAAGACCTGTGTCCAGAGTTATGTCCTAGACAGTTTATAAACAACATTTGTTTATATATGTGGACATGAGGCTTCACATTATCATTGTCAGGAATGTAGACACAAAGACCTCTGTCCAGAGTTATGTCCTAGACAGTTTATAAACAACATTTGTTTATATATGTGGACATGAGGCTTCACATTATCATTGCCAGGAATGTAGACACAAAGACCTGTGTCCAGAGTTATGTCCGAGACAGTTTATAAACAACATTTGTTTATATATGTGGACATGAGGCTTCACATTATCATTGCCAGGAATGTAGACACAAAGACCTGTGTCCAGAGTTATGTCCGAGACAGTTTATAAACAACATTTGTTTATATATGTGGACATGAGGCTTCACATTATCATTGTCAGGAATGTAGACTCAAAGACCTGTGTCCAGAGTTATGTCCGAGACAGTTTATAAACAACATTTGTTTATATATGTGGACATGAGGCTTCACATTATCATTGTCAGGAATGTAGACACAAAGACCTGTGTCCAGAGTTATGTCCGAGACAGTTTATAAACAACATTTGTTTATATATGTGGACATGAGGCTTCACATTATCATTGTCAGGAATGTAGACACAAAGACCTGTGTCCAGAGTTATGTCCGAGACAGTTTATAAACAACATTTGTTTATATATGTGGACATGAGGCTTCACATTATCATTGTCAGGAATGTAGACACAAAGACCTGTGTCCAGAGTTATGTCCGAGAAAGTTTATAAACAACATTTGTTTATATATGTGGACATGAGGCTTCACATTATCATTGTCAGGAATGTAGACACAAAGACCTGTGTCCAGAGTTATGTCCTAGACAGTTTACAAACAACATTTGTTTATATATGTGGACATGAGGCTTCACATTATCATTGTCAGGAATGTAGACACAAAGACCTGTGTCCAGAGTTATGTCCTAGACAGTTTATAAACAACATTTGTTTATATATGTGGACATGAGGCTTCACATTATCATTGCCAGGAATGTAGACACAAAGACCTGTGTCCAGAGTTATGTCCTAGACAGTTTATAAACAACATTTGTTTATAGATGTGGACATGAGGCTTCACATTATCATTGCCAGGAATGTAAACACAAAGACCTGTTTCCAGAGTTATGTCCTAGACAGTTTATAAACAACATTTGTTTATATATGTGGACATGAGGCTTCACATTATCATTGTCAGGAATGTAGACACAAAGACCTGCGTCCAGAGTTATGTCCGAGACAGTTTATAAACAACATTTGTTTATATATGTGGACATGAGGCTTCACATTATCATTGCCAGGAATGTAGACACAAAGACCTGTGTCCAGAGTTATGTCCTAGACAGTTTATAAACAACATTTGTTTATATATGTGGACATGAGGCTTCACATTATCATTGTCAGGAATGTAGACACAAAGACCTCTGTCCAGAGTTATGTCCTAGACAGTTTATAAACAACATTTGTTTATATATGTGGACATGAGGCTTCACATTATCATTGCCAGGAATGTAGACACAAAGACCTGTGTCCAGAGTTATGTCCGAGACAGTTTATAAACAACATTTGTTTATATATGTGGACATGAGGCTTCACATTATCATTGCCAGGAATGTAGACACAAAGACCTGTGTCCAGAGTTATGTCCGAGACAGTTTATAAACAACATTTGTTTATATATGTGGACATGAGGCTTCACATTATCATTGTCAGGAATGTAGACTCAAAGACCTGTGTCCAGAGTTATGTCCGAGACAGTTTATAAACAACATTTGTTTATATATGTGGACATGAGGCTTCACATTATCATTGTCAGGAATGGAGACACAAAGACCTGTGTCCAGAGTTATGTCCGAGACAGTTTATAAACAACATTTGTTTATATATGTGGACATGAGGCTTCACATTATCATTGTCAGGAATGTAGACACAAAGACCTGTGTCCAGAGTTATGTCCGAGACAGTTTATAAACAACATTTGTTTATATATGTGGACATGAGGCTTCACATTATCATTGTCAGGAATGTAGACACAAAGACCTGTGTCCAGAGTTATGTCCGAGAAAGTTTATAAACAACATTTGTTTATATATGTGGACATGAGGCTTCACATTATCATTGTCAGGAATGTAGACACAAAGACCTGTGTCCAGAGTTATGTCCTAGACAGTTTATAAACAACATTTGTTTATATATGTGGACATGAGGCTTCACATTATCATTGCCAGTAATGTAGACACAAAGACCTCTGTCCAGAGTTATGTCCTAGACAGTTTATAAACAACATTTGTTTATATATGTGGACATGAGGCTTCACATTATCATTGCCAGTAATGTAGACACAAAGACCTCTGTCCAGAGTTATGTCCTAGACAGTTTATAAACAACATTTGTTTATATATGTGGACATGAGGCTTCACATTATCATTGCCAGGAATGTAGACACAAAGACCTGTGTCCAGAGTTATGTCCCAGACAGTTTATAAACAACATTTGTTTATATATGTGGACATGAGGCTTCACATTATCATTGTCAGGAATGTAGACACAAAGACCTGTGTCCAGAGTTATGCCCTGGACAGTTTATAAACAACATTTGTTTATATATGTGGACATGAGGCTTCACATTATCATTGTCAGGAATGTAGACACAAAGACCTGTGGCCAGAGTTATGTCCGAGACAGTTTATAAACAACATTTGTTTATATATGTGGACATGAGGCTTCACATTATCATTGCCAGGAATGTAGACACAAAGACCTGTGTCCAGAGTTATGTCCGAGACAGTTTATAAACAACATTTGTTTATATATGTGGACATGAGGCTTCACATTATCATTTCCAGGAATGTAAACACAAAGACCTGTGTCCAGAGTTATGTCCTAGACAGTTTATAAACAACATTTGTTTATATATGTGGACATGAGGCTTCACATTATCATTGTCAGGAATGTAGACACAAAGACCTGTGTCCAGAGTTATGTCCGAGACAGTTTATAAACAACATTTGTTTATATATGTGGACATGAGGCTTCACATTATCATTGCCAGGAATGCAGACACAAAGACCTCTGTCCAGAGTTATGTCCTAGACAGTTTATAAACAACATTTGTTTATATATGTGGACATGAGGCTTCACATTATCATTGCCAGGAATGTAGACACAAAGACCTGTGTCCAGAGTTATGTCCGAGACAGTTTATAAACAACATTTGTTTATATATGTGGACATGAGTCTTCACATTATCATTGCCAGGAATGTAGACACAAAGACCTGTGTCCAGAGATATGTCCGAGACAGTTTATAAACAACATTTGTTTATATATGTGGACATGAGGCTTCACATTATCATTGTCAGGAATGTAGACACAAAGACCTGTGTCCAGAGTTATGTCCGAGACAGTTTATAAACAACATTTGTTTATATATGTGGACATGAGGCTTCACATTATCATTGTCAGGAATGTAGACACAAAGACCTGTGTCCAGAGTTATGTCCGAGACAGTTTATAAACAACATTTGTTTATATATGTGGACATGAGGCTTCACATTATCATTGTCAGGAATGTAGACACAAAGACCTGTGTCCAGAGTTATGTCCGAGACAGTTTATAAACAACATTTGTTTATATATGTGGACATGAGGCTTCACATTATCATTGTCAGGAATGTAGACACAAAGACCTGTGTCCAGAGTTATGTCCGAGAAAGTTTATAAACAACATTTGTTTATATATGTGGACATGAGGCTTCACATTATCATTGTCAGGAATGTAGACACAAAGACCTGTGTCCAGAGTTATGTCCTAGACAGTTTATAAACAACATTTGTTTATATATGTGGACATGAGGCTTCACATTATCATTGCCAGTAATGTAGACACAAAGACCTCTGTCCAGAGTTATGTCCTAGACAGTTTATAAACAACATTTGTTTATATATGTGGACATGAGGCTTCACATTATCATTGACAGGAATGTAGACACAAAGACCTGTGTCCAGAGTTATGTCCGAGACAGTTTATGAACAACATTTGTTTATATATGTGGACATGAGGCTTCACATTATCATTGACAGGAATGTAGACACAAAGACCTGTGTCCAGAGTTATGTCCGAGACAGTTTATGAACAACATTTGTTTATATATGTGGACATGAGGCTTCACATTATCATTGCCAGGAATGTAGACACAAAGACCTGTGTCCAGAGTTATGTCCGAGACAGTTTATGAACAACATTTGTTTATATATGTGGACATGAGGCTTCACATTATCATTGTCAGGAATGGAGACACAAAGACCTGTGTCCAGAGTTATGTCCGAGACAGTTTATAAACAACATTTGTTTATATATGTGGACATGAGGCTTCACATTATCATTGTCAGGAATGTAGACACAAAGACCTGTGTCCAGAGTTATGTCCTAGACAGTTTATAAACAACATTTGTTTATATATGTGGACATGAGGCTTCACATTATCATTGTCTGGAATGTAGACACAAATACCTGTGCACAGAGTTATGACCTAGACAGTTTATAAACAACATTTGTTTATATATGTGGACATGAGGCTTCACATTATCATTGCCAGGAATGTAGACACAAAGACCTGTGTCCAGAGTTATGTCCGAGACAGTTTATAAACAACATTTGTTTATATATGTGTACATGGGGCTTCACATTATCATTGTCAGGAATGTAGACACAAAGACCTGTGTCCAGAGTTATGTCCTCGACAGTTTATAAACAACATTTGTTTATATATGTGGACATGAGGCTTCACATTATCATTGCCTGGAATGTAGACACAAAGACCTGTGTCCAGAGTTATGTCCGAGACAGTTTATAAACAACATTTGTTTATATATGTGGACATGAGGCTTCACATTATCATTGCCAGGAATGTAGACACAAAGACCTGTGTCCAGAGTTATGTCCGAGACAGTTTATAAACAACATTTGTTTATATATGTGGACATGAGGCTTCACATTATCATTGTCAGGAATGTAGACACAAAGACCTGTGTCCAGAGTTATGTCCGGGACAGTTTATAAACAACATTTGTTTATATATGTGGACATGAGGCTTCACATTATCATTGCCAGGAATGTAGACACAAAGACCTGTGTCCAGAGTTATGTCCGAGACAGTTTATAGACAACATCTGTTTATATATGTGGACATGAGGCGTCACATTATCATTGCCAGGAATGTAGACACAAAGACCTCTGTCCAGAGTTATGTCCAAGACAGTTTATAAACAACATTTGTTTATATATGTGGACATGAGGCTTCACGTTATCATTGACAGGAATGTAGACACAAAGACCTGTGTCCAGAGTTATGTCCGAGACAGTTTATGAACAACATTTGTTTATATATGTGGACATGAGGCTTCACATTATCATTGACAGGAATGTAGACACAAAGACCTGTGTCCAGAGTTATGTCCGAGACAGTTTATGAACAACATTTGTTTATATATGTGGACATGAGGCTTCACATTATCATTGCCAGGAATGTAGACACAAAGACCTGTGTCCAGAGTTATGTCCGAGACAGTTTATGAACAACATTTGTTTATATATGTGGACATGAGGCTTCACATTATCATTGTCAGGAATGGAGACACAAAGACCTGTGTCCAGAGTTATGTCCGAGACAGTTTATAAACAACATTTGTTTATATATGTGGACATGAGGCTTCACATTATCATTGTCAGGAATGTAGACACAAAGACCTGTGTCCAGAGTTATGTCCTAGACAGTTTATAAACAACATATGTTTATATATGTGGACATGAGGCTTCACATTATCATTGTCTGGAATGTAGACACAAATACCTGTGTACAGAGTTATGACCTAGACAGTTTATAAACAACATTTGTTTATATATGTGGACATGAGGCTTCACATTATCATTTCCAGGAATGTAGACACAAAGACCTGTGTCCAGAGTTATGTCCGAGACAGTTTATAAACAACATTTGTTTATATATGTGTACATGGGGCTTCACATTATCATTGTCAGGAATGTAGACACAAAGACTTGTGTCCAGAGTTATGTCCTCGACAGTTTATAAACAACATTTGTTTATATATGTGGACATGAGGCTTCACATTATCATTGCCTGGAATGTAGACACAAAGACCTGTGTCCAGAGTTATGTCCGAGACAGTTTATAAACAACATTTGTTTATATATGTGGACATGAGGCTTCACATTATCATTGCCAGGAATGTAGACACAAAGACCTGTGTCCAGAGTTATGTCCGAGACAGTTTATAAACAACATTTGTTTATATATGTGTACATGGGGCTTCACATTATCATTGTCAGGAATGTAGACACAAAGACCTGTGTCCAGAGTTATGTCCGAGACAGTTTATAAACAACATTTGTTTATATATGTGGACATGAGGCTTCACATTATCATTGCCAGGAATGTAGACACAAAGACCTGTGTCCAGAGTTATGTCCGAGACAGTTTATAAACAACATTTGTTTATATATGTGGACATGAGGCTTCACATTATCATTGTCAGGAATGTAGACACAAAGACCTGTGTCCAGAGTTATGTCCTAGACAGTTTATAAACAACATTTGTTTATATATGTGGACATGAGGCTTCACATTATCATTGCCAGGAATGTAGACACAAAGACCTGTGTCCAGAGTTATGTCCGAGACAGTTTATAAACAACATTTGTTTATATATGTGGACATGAGGCTTCACATTATCATTGCCAGGAACGTAGACACAAAGACCTGTGTCCAGAGTTATGTCCGAGACAGTTTATAAACAACATTTGTTTATATATGTGGACATGAGGCTTCACATTATCATTGCCAGGAATGTAGACACACAGACCTGTGTCCAGAGTTATGTCCTAGACAGTTTATAAACAACATTTGTTTATATATGTGGACATGAGGCTTCACATTATCATTGTCAGGAATGTAGACACAAGACCTGTGTCCAGAGTTATGTCCTAGACAGTTTATAAACAACATTTGCTTATATATGTGGACATGAGGCTTCACATTATCATTGTCTGGAATGTAGACACAAATACCTGTGTCCAGAGTTATGACCTAGACAGTTTATAAACAACATTTGTTTATATATGTGGACATGAGGCTTCACATTATCATTGCCAGGAATGTAGACACAAAGACCTGTGTCCAGAGTAATGTCCGAGACAGTTTATAAACAACATTTGTTTATATATGTGTACATGGGGCTTCACATTATCATTGTCAGGAATGTAGACACAAAGACCTGTGTCCAGAGTTATGTCCTCGACAGTTTATAAACAACATTTGTTTATATATGTGGACATGAGGCTTCACATTATCATTGCCAGGAATGTAGACACAAAGACCTGTGTCCAGAGTTATGTCCGAGACAGTTTATAAACAACATTTGTTTATATATGTGGACATGAGGCTTCACATTATCATTGCCAGGAATGTAGACACAAAGACCTGTGTCCAGAGTTATGTCCGAGACAGTTTATAAACAACATTTGTTTATATATGTGGACATGAGGCTTCACATTATCATTGCCAGGAATGTAGACACAAAGACCTGTGTCCAGAGTTATGTCCGAGACAGTTTATAAACAACATTTGTTTATATATGTGGACATGAGGCTTCACATTATCATTGTCAGGAATGTAGACACAAAGACCTGTGTCCAGAGTTATGTCCTAGACAGTTTATAAACAACATTTGTTTATATATGTGGAGATGAGGCTTCACATTATCATTGCCAGGAATGTAGACACAAAGACCTGTGTCCAGAGTTATGTCCGAGACAGTTTATAAACAACATTTGTTTATATATGTGGACATGAGGCTTCACATTATCATTGCCAGGAATGTAGACACAAAGACCTGTGTCCAGAGTTATGTCCGAGACAGTTTATAAACAACATTTTGTATATATATGTGGACATGAGGCTTCACATTATCATTGCCAGGAATGTAGAAACAAAGACCTGTGTCCAGAGTTATGTCCTAGACAGTTTATAAACAACATTTGTTTATATATGTGGACATGAGGCTTCACATTATCATTGACAGGAATGTAGACACAATACCTGTGTCCAGAGTTATGTCCTAGACAGTTTATAAACAACATTTGTTTATATATGTGGACATGAGGCTTCACATTATCATTGCCAGGAATGTAGACACAAAGACCTCTGTCCAGAGTTATGTCCTGGACAGTTTATAAACAACATTTGTTTATATATGTGGACATGAGTCTTTACATTATCATTGCCAGGAATGTAGACACAAAGACCTGTGTCCAGAGTTATGTCCTCGACAGTTTATAAACAACATTTGTTTATATATGTGGACATGAGGCTTCACATTATCATTGCCAGGAATGTAGGCACAAATACCTGTGTCCAGAGTTATGTCCGAGACAGTTTATAAACAACATTTGTTTATATATGTGGACATGAGGCTTCACATTATCATTGTCAGGAATGTAGACACAAAGACCTCTGTCCAGAGTTATGTCCTGGACAGTTTATAAACAACATTTGTTTATATATGTGGACATGAGGCTTCACATTATCATTGTCTGGAATGTAGACACTAAGACCTGTGTCCAGAGTTATGTCCGAGACAGTTTATAAACAACATTTGTTTATATATGTGGACATGAGGCTTCACATTATCATTGCCAGGAATGTAGGCACAAATACCTGTGTCCAGAGTTATGTCCGAGACAGTTTATAAACAACATTTGTTTATATATGTGGACATGAGGCTTCACATTATCATTGTCAGGAACGTAGACACAAAGACCTCTGTCCAGAGTTATGTCCTGGACAGTTTATAAACAACATTTGTTTATATATGTGGACATGAGGCTTCACATTATCATTGCCAGGGATGTAGACACTAAGACCTGTGTCCAGAGTTATGTCCTAGACAGTTTATAAACAACATTTGTTTATATATGTGGACATGAGGCTTCACATTATCATTGTCAGGAATGTAGACACAAGACCTGTGTCCAGAGTTATGTCCTAGACAGTTTATAAACAACATTTGCTTATATATGTGGACATGAGGCTTCACATTATCATTGTCTGGAATGTAGACACAAATACCTGTGTCCAGAGTTATGACCTAGACAGTTTATAAACAACATTTGTTTATATATGTGGACATGAGGCTTCACATTATCATTGCCAGGAATGTAGACACAAAGACCTGTGTCCAGAGTTATGTCCTCGACAGTTTATAAACAACATTTGTTTATATATGTGGACATGAGGCTTCACATTATCATTGCCAGGAATGTAGGCACAAATACCTGTGTCCAGAGTTATGTCCGAGACAGTTTATAAACAACATTTGTTTATATATGTGGACATGAGGCTTCACATTATCATTGTCAGGAATGTAGACACAAAGACCTCTGTCCAGAGTTATGTCCTGGACAGTTTATAAACAACATTTGTTTATATATGTGGACATGAGGCTTCACATTATCATTGCCAGGAATGTAGACACAAAGACCTGTGTCCAGAGTTATGTCCTAGACAGTTTATAAACAACATTTGTTTATATATGTGGACATGAGGCTTCACATTATCATTGTCAGGAATGTAGACACAAGACCTGTGTCCAGAGTTATGTCCTAGACAGTTTATAAACAACATTTGCTTATAAATGTGGACATGAGGCTTCACATTATCATTGTCTGGAATGTAGACACAAATACCTGTGTCCAGAGTTATGACCTAGACAGTTTATAAACAACATTTGTTTATATATGTGGACATGAGGCTTCACATTATCATTGCCAGGAATGTAGACACAAAGACCTGTGTCCAGAGTTATGTCCGAGACAGTTTATAAACAACATTTGTTTATATATGTGGACATGAGGCTTCACATTATCATTGCCAGGAATGTAGACACAAAGAACTGTGTCCAGAGTTATGTCCTAGACAGTTTATAAACAACATTTGTTTATATATGTGGACATGAGGCTTCACATTATCATTGTCAGGAATGTAGACACAAGACCTGTGTCCAGAGTTATGTCCTAGACAGTTTATAAACAACATTTGCTTATATATGTGGACATGAGGCTTCACATTATCATTGTCTGGAATGTAGACACAAATACCTGTGTCCAGAGTTATGACCTAGACAGTTTATAAACAACATTTGTTTATATATGTGGACATGAGGCTTCACATTATCATTGCCAGGAATGTAGACACAAAGACCTGTGTCCAGTGTTATGTCCGAGACAGTTTATAAACAACATTTGTTTATATATGTGTACATGGGGCTTCACATTATCATTGTCAGGAATGTAGACACAAAGACCTGTGTCCAGAGTTATGTCCGAGACAGTTTATAAACAACATTTGTTTATATATGTGGACATGAGGCTTCACATTATCATTGCCAGGAATGTAGACACAAAGACCTGTGTCCAGAGTTATGTCCGAGACAGTTTATAAACAACATTTGTTTATATATGTGGACATGAGGCTTCACATTATCATTGCCAGGAATGTAGACACAAAGACCTGTGTCCAGAGTTATGTCCGAGACAGTTTATAAACAACATTTGTTTATATATGTGGACATGAGGCTTCACATTATCATTGTCAGGAATGTAGACACAAAGACCTGTGTCCAGAGTTATGTCCTAGACAGTTTATAAACAACATTTGTTTATATATGTGGAGATGAGGCTTCACATTATCATTGCCAGGAATGTAGACACAAAGACCTGTGTCCAGAGTTATGTCCGAGACAGTTTATAAACAACATTTATTTATATATGTAGACATGAGGCTTCACATTATCATTGCCAGGAATGTAGACACAAAGACCTGTGTCCAGAGTTATGTCCGAGACAGTTTATAAACAACATTTGTTTATATATGTGGACATGAGGCTTCACATTATCATTGCCAGGAATGTAGACACAAAGACCTGTGTCCAGAGTTATGTCCTAGACAGTTTATAAACAACATTTGTTTATATATGTGGACATGAGGCTTCACATTATCATTGTCAGGAATGTAGACACAAGACCTGTGTCCAGAGTTATGTCCTAGACAGTTTATAAACAACATTTGTTGAAATATGTGGACATGAGGCTTCACATTATCATTGCCAGGAATGTAGACACAAAGACCTCTGTCCAGAGTTATGTCCTGGACAGTTTATAAACAACATTTGTTTATATATGTGGACATGAGGCTTCACATTATCATTGCCAGGAATGTAGACACAAAGACCTGTGTCCAGAGTTATGTCCTGGACAGTTTATAAACAACATTTGTTTATATATGTGGACATGAGGCTTCACATTATCATTGTCAGGAATGTAGACACAAAGACCTCTGTCCAGAGTTATGTCCTGGACAGTTTATAAACAACATTTGTTTATATATGTGGACATGAGGCTTCACATTATCATTGCCAGGAATGTAGACACAAAGACCTGTGTCCAGAGTTATGTCCTAGACAGTTTATAAACAACATTTGTTTATATATGTGGACATGAGGCTTCACATTATCATTGTCAGGAATGTAGACACAAGACCTGTGTCCAGAGTTATGTCCTAGACAGTTTATAAACAACATTTGCTTATATATGTGGACATGAGGCTTCACATTATCATTGTCTGGAATGTAGACACAAATACCTGTGTCCAGAGTTATGACCTAGACAGTTTATAAACAACATTTGTTTATATATGTGGACATGAGGCTTCACATTATCATTGCCAGGAATGTAGACACAAAGACCTGTGTCCAGAGTTATGTCCGAGACAGTTTATAAACAACATTTGTTTATATATGTGGACATGAGGCTTCACATTATCATTGCCAGGAATGTAGACACAAAGACCTGTGTCCAGAGTTATGTCCTAGACAGTTTATAAACAACATTTGTTTATATATGTGGACATGAGGCTTCACATTATCATTGTCAGGAATGTAGACACAAGACCTGTGTCCAGAATTATGTCCTAGACAGTTTATAAACAACATTTGCTTATATATGTGGACATGAGGCTTCACATTATCATTGTCTGGAATGTAGACACAAATACCTGTGTCCAGAGTTATGACCTAGACAGTTTATAAACAACATTTGTTTATATATGTGGACATGAGGCTTCACATTATCATTGCCAGGAATGTAGAAACAAAGACCTGTGTCCAGAGTTATGTCCGAGACAGTTTATAAACAACATTTGTTTATATATGTGTACATGAGGCTTCACATTATCATTGTCAGGAATGTAGACACAAAGACCTGTGTCCAGAGTTATGTCCGAGACAGTTTATAAACAACATTTGTTTATATATGTGGACATGAGGCTTCACATTATCATTGCCAGGAATGTAGACACAAAGACCTGTGTCCAGAGTTATGTCCGAGACAGTTTATAAACAACATTTGTTTATATATGTGGACATGAGGCTTCACATTATCATTGCCAGGAATGTAGACACAAAGACCTGTGTCCAGAGTTATGTCCGAGACAGTTTATAAACAACATTTGTTTATATATGTGGACATGAGGCTTCACATTATCATTGTCAGGAATGTAGACACAAAGACCTGTGTCCAGAGTTATGTCCTAGACAGTTTATAAACAACATTTGTTTATATATGTGGAGATGAGGCTTCACATTATCATTGCCAGGAATGTAGACACAAAGACCTGTGTCCAGAGTTATGTCCGAGACAGTTTATAAACAACATTTGTTTATATATGTGGACATGAGGCTTCACATTATCATTGCCAGGAATGTAGACACAAAGACCTGTGTCCAGAGTTATGTCCGAGACAGTTTATAAACAACATTTGTTTATATATGTGGACATGAGGCTTCACATTATCATTGCCAGGAATGTAGGCACAAAGACCTGTGTCCAGAGTTATGTCCTAGACAGTTTATAAACAACATTTGTTTATATATGTGGACATGAGGCTTCACATTATCATTGTCAGGAATGTAGACACAAGACCTGTGTCCAGAGTTATGTCCTAGACAGTTTATAAACAACATTTGTTTATATATGTGGACATGAGGCTTCACATTATCATTGCCAGGAATGTAGACACAAAGACCTCTGTCCAGAGTTATGTCCTGGACAGTTTATAAACAACATTTGTTTATATATGTGGACATGAGGCTTCACATTATCATTGCCAGGAATGTAGACACAAAGACCTGTGTCCAGAGTTATGTCCTCGACAGTTTATAAACAACATTTGTTTATATATGTGGACATGAGGCTTCACATTATCATTGCCAGGAATGTAGGCACAAATACCTGTGTCCAGAGTTATGTCCGAGACAGTTTATAAACAACATTTGTTTATATATGTGGACATGAGGCTTCACATTATCATTGTCAGGAATGTAGACACAAAGACCTCTGTCCAGAGTTATGTCCTGGACAGTTTATAAACAACATTTGTTTATATATGTGGACATGAGGCTTCACATTATCATTGCCAGGAATGTAGACAAAAAGACCTGTGTCCAGAGTTATGTCCTAGACAGTTTATAAACAACATTTGTTTATATATGTGGACATGAGGCTTCACATTATCATTGTCAGGAATGTAGACACAAGACCTGTGTCCAGAGTTATGTCCTAGACAGTTTATAAACAACATTTGCTTATATATGTGGACATGAGGCTTCACATTATCATTGTCTGGAATGTAGACACAAATACCTGTGTCCAGAGTTATGACCTAGACAGTTTATAAACAACATTTGTTTATATATGTGGACATGAGGCTTCACATTATCATTGCCAGGAATGTAGACACAAAGACCTGTGTCCAGAGTTATGTCCGAGACAGTTTATAAACAACATTTGTTTATATATGTGGACATGAGGCTTCACATTATCATTGCCAGGAATGTAGACACAAAGACCTGTGTCCAGAGTTATGTCCTAGACAGTTTATAAACAACATTTGTTTAAATATGTGGACATGAGGCTTCACATTATCATTGTCAGGAATGTAGACACAAGACCTGTGTCCAGAGTTATGTCCTAGACAGTTTATAAACAACATTTGCTTATATATGTGGACATGAGGCTTCACATTATCATTGTCTGGAATGTAGACACAAAGACCTGTGTCCAGAGTTATGTCCGAGACAGTTTATAAACAACATTTGTTTATATATGTGTACATGGGGCTTCACATTATCATTGTCAGGAATGTAGACACAAAGACCTGTGTCCAGAGTTATGTCCGAGACAGTTTATAAACAACATTTGTTTATATATGTGGACATGAGGCTTCACATTATCATTGCCAGGAATGTAGACACAAAGACCTGTGTCCAGAGTTATGTCCGAGACAGTTTATAAACAACATTTGTTTATATATGTCGACATGAGGCTTCACATTATCATTGCCAGGAATGTAGACACAAAGACCTGTGTCCAGAGTTATGTCCGAGACAGTTTATAAACAACATTTGTTTATATATGTGGACATGAGGCTTCACATTATCATTGCCAGGAATGTAGACACAAAGACCTGTGTCCAGAGTTATGTCCGAGACAGTTTATAAACAACATTTGTTTATATATGTGGACATGAGGCTTCACATTATCATTGTCAGGAATGTAGACACAAAGACCTGTGTCCAGAGTTATGTCCTAGACAGTTTATAAACAACATTTGTTTATATATGTGGAGATGAGGCTTCACATTATCATTGCCAGGAATGTAGACACAAAGACCTGTGTCCAGAGTTATGTCCGAGACAGTTTATAAACAACATTTGTTTATATATGTGGACATGAGGCTTCACATTATCATTGCCAGGAATGTAGACACAAAGACCTGTGTCCAGAGTTATGTCCGAGACAGTTTATAAACAACATTTTGTATATATATGTGGACATGAGGCTTCACATTATCATTGCCAGGAATGTAGACACAAAGACCTGTGTCCAGAGTTATGTCCTAGACAGTTTATAAACAACATTTGTTTATATATGTGGACATGAGGCTTCACATTATCATTGTCAGGAATGTAGACACAAGACCTGTGTCCAGAGTTATGTCCTAGACAGTTTATAAACAACATTTGTTTATATATGTGGACATGAGGCTTCACATTATCATTGCCAGGAATGTAGACACAAAGACCTCTGTCCAGAGTTATGTCCTGGACAGTTTATAAACAACATTTGTTTATATATGTGGACATGAGGCTTCACATTATCATTGCCAGGAATGTAGACACAAAGACCTGTGTCCAGAGTTATGTCCTCGACAGTTTATAAACAACATTTGTTTATATATGTGGACATGAGGCTTCACATTATCATTGCCAGGAATGTAGGCACAAATACCTGTGTCCAGAGTTATGTCCGAGACAGTTTATAAACAACATTTGTTTATATATGTGGACATGAGGCTTCACATTATCATTGTCAGGAATGTAGACACAAAGACCTCTGTCCAGAGTTATGTCCTGGACAGTTTATAAACAACATTTGTTTATATATGTGGACATGAGGCTTCACATTATCATTGTCTGGAATGTAGACACAAATACCTGTGTCCAGAGTTATGACCTAGACAGTTTATAAACAACATTTGTTTATATATGTGGACATGAGGCTTCACATTATCATTGCCAGGAATGTAGACACAAAGACCTGTGTCCAGAGTTATGTCCGAGACAGTTTATAAACAACATTTGTTTATATATGTGTACATGGGGCTTCACATTATCATTGTCAGGAATGTAGACACAAAGACCTGTGTCCAGAGTTATGTCCTCGACAGTTTATAAACAACATTTGTTTATATATGTGGACATGAGGCTTCACATTATCATTGCCAGGAATGTAGACACAAAGACCTGTGTCCAGAGTTATGTCCGAGACAGTTTATAAACAACATTTGTTTATATATGTGGACATGAGGCTTCACATTATCATTGCCAGGAATGTAGACACAAAGACCTGTGTCCAGAGTTATGTCCGAGACAGTTTATAAACAACATTTGTTTATATATGTGGACATGAGGCTTCACATTATCATTGCCAGGAATGTAGACACAAAGACCTGTGTCCAGAGTTATGTCCGAGACAGTTTATAAACAACATTTGTTTATATATGTGGACATGAGGCTTCACATTATCATTGTCAGGAATGTAGACACAAAGACCTGTGTCCAGAGTTATGTCCTAGACAGTTTATAAACAACATTTGTTTATATATGCGGAGATGAGGCTTCACATTATCATTGCCAGGAATGTAGACACAAAGACCTGTGTCCAGAGTTATGTCCGAGACAGTTTATAAACAACATTTGTTTATATATGTGGACATGAGGCTTCACATTATCATTGCCAGGAATGTAGACACAAAGACCTGTGTCCAGAGTTATGTCCGAGACAGTTTATAAACAACATTTGTTTATATATGTGGACATGAGGCTTCACATTATCATTGCCAGGAATGTAGACACAAAGACCTGTGTCCAGAGTTATGTCCTAGACAGTTTATAAACAACATTTGTTTATATATGTGGACATGAGGCTTCACATTATCATTGTCAGGAATGTAGACACAAGACCTGTGTCCAGAGTTATGTCCTAGACAGTTTATAAACAACATTTGTTTATATATGTGGACATGAGGCTTCACATTATCATTGCCAGGAATGTAGACACAAAGACCTCTGTCCAGAGTTATGTCCTGGACAGTTTATAAACAACATTTGTTTATATATGTGGACATGAGGCTTCACATTATCATTGCCAGGAATGTAGACACAAAGACCTGTGTCCAGAGTTATGTCCTCGACAGTTTATAAACAACATTTGTTTATATATGTGGACATGAGGCTTCACATTATCATTGCCAGGAATGTAGGCACAAATACCTGTGTCCAGAATTATGTCCGAGACAGTTTATAAACAACATTTGTTTATATATGTGGACATGAGGCTTCACATTATCATTGTCAGGAATGTAGACACAAAGACCTCTGTCCAGAGTTATGTCCTGGACAGTTTATAAACAACATTTGTTTATATATGTGGACATGAGGCTTCACATTATCATTGTCAGGAATGTAGGCACAAAGACCTGTGTCCAGAGTTATGTCCTGGACAGTTTATAAACAACATTTGTTTATATATGTGGACATGAGGCTTCACATTATCATTGTCAGGAATGTAGACACAAAGACCTGTGTCCAGAGTTATGTCCGAGACAGTTTATAAACAACATTTGTTTATATATGTGGACATGAGGCTTCACATTATCATTGTCAGGAATGTAGACACAAAGACCTGTGTCCAGAGTTATGTCCGAGACAGTTTATAAACAACATTTGTTTATATATGTGGACATGAGGCTTCACATTATCATTGCCAGGAATGTAGACACAAAGACCTGTGTCCAGAGTTATGTCCGAGACGGTTTATAAACAACATTTGTTTATATATGTGGACATGAGGCTTCACATTATCATTGTCAGGAATGTAGACACAAAGACCTGTGTCCAGAGTTATGTCCTAGACAGTTTATAAACAACATTTGTTGATATATGTGGACATGAGGCTTCACATTATCATTTCCAGGAATGTAAACACAAAGACCTGTGTCCAGAGTTATGTCCGAGACAGTTTATAAACAACATTTGTTTATATATGTGGACATGAGGCTTCACATTATCATTGTCAGGAATGTAGACACAAAGACCTGTGTCCAGAGTTATGTCCGAGACAGTTTATAAACAACATTTGTTTATATATGTGGACATGAGGCTTCACATTATCATTGTCAGGAATGTAGACACAAAGACCTGTGTCCAGAGTTATGTCCTGGACAGTTTATAAACAACATTTGTTTATATATGTGGACATGAGGCTTCACATTATCATTGCCAGGAATGTGGACACAAATACCTGTGTCCAGAGTTATGTCCGAGACAGTTTATAAACAACATTTGTTTATATATGTGGACATGAGGCTTCACATTATCATCGTCAGGAATGTAGACACAAAGAACTGTGTCCAGAGTTATGTCCGAGACAGTTTATAAACAACATTTGTTTATATATGTGGACATGAGGCTTCACATTATCATTGCCAGGAATGTAGACACAAAGACCTGTGTCCAGAGTTATATTCGAGACAGTTTATAAACAACATTTGTTTATATATGTGGACATGAGGCTTCACATTATCATTGCCAGGAATGTAGACACAAAGACCTGTGTCCAGAGTTATGTCCCAGACAGTTTATAAACAACATTTGTTTATATATGTGGACATGAGGCTTCACATTATCATTGTCAGGAATGTAGACACAAATACCTGTGTCCAGAGTTATGTCCTGGACAGTTTATAAACAACATTTGTTTATATATGTGGACATGAGGCTTCACATTATCATTGTCAGGAATGTAGACACAAAGACCTGTGGCCAGAGTTATGTCCGAGACAGTTTATAAACAACATTTGTTTATATATGTGGACATGAGGCTTCACATTATCATTGCCAGGAATGTAGACACAAAGACCTGTGTCCAGAGTTATGTCCGAGACAGTTTATAAACAACATTTGTTTATATATGTGGACATGAGGCTTCACATTATCATTTCCAGGAATGTAGACACAAAGACCTGTGTCCAGAGTTATGTCCTAGACAGTTTATAAACAACATTTGTTTATATATGTGGACATGAGGCTTCACATTATCATTGCCAGGAATGTAGACACAAAGACCTGTGTCCAGAGTTATGTCCTAGACAGTTTATAAACAACATTTGTTTATATATGTGGACATGAGGCTTCACATTATCATTTCCAGGAATGTAAACACAAAGACCTGTTTCCAGAGTTATGTCCTAGACAGTTTATAAACAACATTTGTTTATATATGTGGACATGAGGCTTCACATTATCATTGTCAGGAATGTAGACACAAAGACCTGCGTCCAGAGTTATGTCCGAGACAGTTTATAAACAACATTTGTTTATATATGTGGACATGAGGCTTCACATTATCATTGCCAGGAATGTAGACACAAAGACCTGTGTCCAGAGTTATGTCCTAGACAGTTTATAAACAACATTTGTTTATATATGTGGACATGAGGCTTCACATTATCATTGTCAGGAATGTAGACACAAAGACCTCTGTCCAGAGTTATGTCCTAGACAGTTTATAAACAACATTTGCTTATATATGTGGACATGAGGCTTCACATTATCATTGCCAGGAATGTAGACACAAAGACCTGTGTCCAGAGTTATGTCCGAGACAGTTTATAAACAACATTTGTTTATATATGTGGACATGAGGCTTCACATTATCATTGTCAGGAATGTAGACACAAAGACCTGTGTCCAGAGTTATGTCCGAGACAGTTTATAAACAACATTTGTTTATATATGTGGACATGAGGCTTCACATTATCATTGTCAGGAATGTAGACACAAAGACCTGTGTCCAGAGTTATGTCCGAGACAGTTTATAAACAATATTTGTTTATATATGTGGACATGAGGCATCACATTATCATTGTCAGGAATGTAGACACAAAGACCTGTGTCCAGAGTTATGTCTGAGACAGTTTATAAACAACATTTGTTTATATATGTGGACATGAGGCTTCACATTATCATTGTCAGGAATGTAGACACAAAGACCTGTGTCCAGAGTTATGTCCGAGACAGTTTATAAACAACATTTGTTTATATATGTGGACATGAGGCTTCACATTATCATTGTCAGGAATGTAGACACAAAGACCTGTGTCCAGAGTTATGTCCTAGACAGTTTATAAACAACATTTGTTTATATATGTGGACATGAGGCTTCACATTATCATTGTCAGGAATGTAGACACAAAGACCTGTGTCCAGAGTTATGTCCGAGACAGTTTATAAACAACATTTGTTTATATATGTGGACATGAGGCTTCACATTATCATTGTCAGGAATGTAGACACAAAGACCTGTGTCCAGAGTTATGTCCGAGACAGTTTATAAACAACATTTGTTTATATATGTGGACATGAGGCTTCACATTATCATTGTCAGGAATGTAGACACAAAGACCTGTGTCCAGAGTTATGTCCGAGACAGTTTATAAACAACATTTGTTTATATATGTGGACATGAGGCTTCACATTATCATTGTCAGGAATGTAGACACAAAGACCTGTGTCCAGAGTTATGTCCGAGACAGTTTATAAACAACATTTGTTTATATATGTGGACATGAGGCTTCACATTATCATTGTCAGGAATGTAGACACAAAGACCTGTGTCCAGAGTTATGTCCTAGACAGTTTATAAACAACATTTGTTTATATATGTGGACATGAGGCTTCACATTATCATTGTCAGGAATGTAGACACAAAGACCTCTGTCCGGAGTTATGTCCTAGACAGTTTATAAACAACATTTGTTTATATATGTGGACATGAGGCTTCACATTATCATTGCCAGGAATGTAGACACAAAGACCTGTGTCCAGAGTTATGTCCTAGACAGTTTATAAACAACATTTGTTTATATATGTGGACATGAGGCTTCACATTATCATTGTCAGGAATGTAGACACAAAGACCTGTGTCCAGAGTTATGTCCTAGACAGTTTATAAACAACATTTGTTTATATATGTGGACATGAGGCTTCACATTATCATTTCCAGGAATGTAGAAACAAAGACCTGTGTCCAGAGTTATGTCCTAGACAGTTTATAAACAACATTTGTTTATATATGTGGACATGAGGCTTCACATTATCATTGCCAGGAATGTAGACACAAAGACCTGTGTCCAGAGTTATGTCCTAGACAGTTTATAAACAACATTTGTTTATATATGTGGACATGAGGCTTCACATTATCATTTCCAGGAATGTAAACACAAAGACCTGTTTCCAGAGTTATGTCCTAGACAGTTTATAAACAACATTTGTTTATATATGTGGACATGAGGCTTCACATTATCATTGTCAGGAATGTAGACACAAAGACCTGCGTCCAGAGTTATGTCCGAGACAGTTTATAAACAACATTTGTTTATATATGTGGACATGAGGCTTCACATTATCATTGCCAGGAATGTAGACACAAAGACCTGTGTCCAGAGTTATGTCCTAGACAGTTTATAAACAACATTTGTTTATATATGTGGACATGAGGCTTCACATTATCATTGTCAGGAATGTAGACACAAAGACCTCTGTCCAGAGTTATGTCCTAGACAGTTTATAAACAACATTTGTTTATATATGTGGACATGAGGCTTCACATTATCATTGCCAGGAATGTAGACACAAAGACATGTGTCCAGAGTTATGTCCGAGACAGTTTATAAACAACATTTGTTTATATATGTGGACATGAGGCTTCACATTATCATTGCCAGGAATGTAGACACAAAGACCTGTGTCCAGAGTTATGTCCGAGACAGTTTATAAACAACATTTGTTTATATATGTGGACATGAGGCTTCACATTATCATTGTCAGGAATGTAGACACAAAGACCTGTGTCCAGAGTTATGTCCGAGACAGTTTATAAACAACATTTGTTTATATATGTGGACATGAGGCTTCACATTATCATTGTCAGGAATGTAGACACAAAGACCTGTGTCCAGAGTTATGTCCGAGACAGTTTATAAACAACATTTTGTATATATATGTGGACATGAGGCTTCACATTATCATTGCCAGGAATGTAGACACAAAGACCTGTGTCCAGAGTTATGTCCTAGACAGTTTATAAACAACATTTGTTTATATATGTGGACATGAGGCTTCACATTATCATTGTCAGGAATGTAGACACAAGACCTGTGTCCAGAGTTATGTCCTAGACAGTTTATAAACAACATTTGTTTATATATGTGGACATGAGGCTTCACATTATCATTGCCAGGAATGTAGACACAAAGACCTCTGTCCAGAGTTATGTCCTGGACAGTTTATAAACAACATTTGTTTATATATGTGGACATGAGGCTTCACATTATCATTGCCAGGAATGTAGACACAAAGACCTGTGTCCAGAGTTATGTCCTCGACAGTTTATAAACAACATTTGTTTATATATGTGGACATGAGGCTTCACATTATCATTGCCAGGAATGTAGGCACAAATACCTGTGTCCAGAGTTATGTCCGAGACAGTTTATAAACAACATTTGTTTATATATGTGGACATGAGGCTTCACATTATCATTGTCAGGAATGTAGACACAAAGACCTCTGTCCAGAGTTATGTCCTGGACAGTTTATAAACAACATTTGTTTATATATGTGGACATGAGGCTTCACATTATCATTGTCTGGAATGTAGACACAAATACCTGTGTCCAGAGTTATGACCTAGACAGTTTATAAACAACATTTGTTTATATATGTGGACATGAGGCTTCACATTATCATTGCCAGGAATGTAGACACAAAGACCTGTGTCCAGAGTTATGTCCGAGACAGTTTATAAACAACATTTGTTTATATATGTGTACATGGGGCTTCACATTATCATTGTCAGGAATGTAGACACAAAGACCTGTGTCCAGAGTTATGTCCTCGACAGTTTATAAACAACATTTGTTTATATATGTGGACATGAGGCTTCACATTATCATTGCCAGGAATGTAGACACAAAGACCTGTGTCCAGAGTTATGTCCGAGACAGTTTATAAACAACATTTGTTTATATATGTGGACATGAGGCTTCACATTATCATTGCCAGGAATGTAGACACAAAGACCTGTGTCCAGAGTTATGTCCGAGACAGTTTATAAACAACATTTGTTTATATATGTGGACATGAGGCTTCACATTCTCATTGCCAGGAATGTAGACACAAAGACCTGTGTCCAGAGTTATGTCCGAGACAGTTTATAAACAACATTTGTTTATATATGTGGACATGAGGCTTCACATTATCATTGTCAGGAATGTAGACACAAAGACCTGTGTCCAGAGTTATGTCCTAGACAGTTTATAAACAACATTTGTTTATATATGCGGAGATGAGGCGTCACATTATCATTGCCAGGAATGTAGACACAAAGACCTGTGTCCAGAGTTATGTCCGAGACAGTTTATAAACAACATTTGTTTATATATGTGGACATGAGGCTTCACATTATCATTGCCAGGAATGTAGACACAAAGACCTGTGTCCAGAGTTATGTCCGAGACAGTTTATAAACAACATTTGTTTATATATGTGGACATGAGGCTTCACATTATCATTGCCAGGAATGTAGACACAAAGACCTGTGTCCAGAGTTATGTCCTAGACAGTTTATAAACAACATTTGTTTATATATGTGGACATGAGGCTTCACATTATCATTGTCAGGAATGTAGACACAAGACCTGTGTCCAGAGTTATGTCCTAGACAGTTTATAAACAACATTTGTTTATATATGTGGACATGAGGCTTCACATTATCATTGCCAGGAATGTAGACACAAAGACCTCTGTCCAGAGTTATGTCCTGGACAGTTTATAAACAACATTTGTTTATATATGTGGACATGAGGCTTCACATTATCATTGCCAGGAATGTAGACACAAAGACCTGTGTCCAGAGTTATGTCCTCGACAGTTTATAAACAACATTTGTTTATATATGTGGACATGAGGCTTCACATTATCATTGCCAGGAATGTAGGCACAAATACCTGTGTCCAGAGTTATGTCCGAGACAGTTTATAAACAACATTTGTTTATATATGTGGACATGAGGCTTCACATTATCATTGTCAGGAATGTAGACACAAAGACCTCTGTCCAGAGTTATGTCCTGGACAGTTTATAAACAACATTTGTTTATATATGTGGACATGAGGCTTCACATTATCATTGTCTGGAATGTAGACACAAATACCTGTGTCCAGAGTTATGACCTAGACAGTTTATAAACAACATTTGTTTATATATGTGGACATGAGGCTTCACATTATCATTGCCAGGAATGTAGACACAAAGACCTGTGTCCAGAGTTATGTCCGAGACAGTTTATAAACAACATTTGTTTATATATGTGTACATGGGGCTTCACATTATCATTGTCAGGAATGTAGACACAAAGACCTGTGTCCAGAGTTATGTCCTCGACAGTTTATAAACAACATTTGTTTATATATGTGGACATGAGGCTTCACATTATCATTGCCAGGAATGTAGACACAAAGACCTGTGTCCAGAGTTATGTCCGAGACAGTTTATAAACAACATTTGTTTATATATGTGGACATGAGGCTTCACATTATCATTGCCAGGAATGTAGACACAAAGACCTGTGTCCAGAGTTATGTCCGAGACAGTTTATAAACAACATTTGTTTATATATGTGGACATGAGGCTTCACATTCTCATTGCCAGGAATGTAGACACAAAGACCTGTGTCCAGAGTTATGTCCGAGACAGTTTATAAACAACATTTGTTTATATATGTGGACATGAGGCTTCACATTATCATTGTCAGGAATGTAGACACAAAGACCTGTGTCCAGAGTTATGTCCTAGACAGTTTATAAACAACATTTGTTTATATATGCGGAGATGAGGCGTCACATTATCATTGCCAGGAATGTAGACACAAAGACCTGTGTCCAGAGTTATGTCCGAGACAGTTTATAAACAACATTTGTTTATATATGTGGACATGAGGCTTCACATTATCATTGCCAGGAATGTAGACACAAAGACCTGTGTCCAGAGTTATGTCCGAGACAGTTTATAAACAACATTTGTTTATATATGTGGACATGAGGCTTCACATTATCATTGCCAGGAATGTAGACACAAAGACCTGTGTCCAGAGTTATGTCCTAGACAGTTTATAAACAACATTTGTTTATATATGTGGACATGAGGCTTCACATTATCATTGTCAGGAATGTAGACACAAGACCTGTGTCCAGAGTTATGTCCTAGACAGTTTATAAACAACATTTGTTTATATATGTGGACATGAGGCTTCACATTATCATTGCCAGGAATGTAGACACAAAGACCTCTGTCCAGAGTTATGTCCTGGACAGTTTATAAACAACATTTGTTTATATATGTGGACATGAGGCTTCACATTATCATTGCCAGGAATGTAGACACAAAGACCTGTGTCCAGAGTTATGTCCTCGACAGTTTATAAACAACATTTGTTTATATATGTGGACATGAGGCTTCACATTATCATTGCCAGGAATGTAGGCACAAATACCTGTGTCCAGAATTATGTCCGAGACAGTTTATAAACAACATTTGTTTATATATGTGGACATGAGGCTTCACATTATCATTGTCAGGAATGTAGACACAAAGACCTCTGTCCAGAGTTATGTCCTGGACAGTTTATAAACAACATTTGTTTATATATGTGGACATGAGGCTTCACATTATCATTGTCAGGAATGTAGGCACAAAGACCTGTGTCCAGAGTTATGTCCTGGACAGTTTATAAACAACATTTGTTTATATATGTGGACATGAGGCTTCACATTATCATTGTCAGGAATGTAGACACAAAGACCTGTGTCCAGAGTTATGTCCGAGACAGTTTATAAACAACATTTGTTTATATATGTGGACATGAGGCTTCACATTATCATTGTCAGGAATGTAGACACAAAGACCTGTGTCCAGAGTTATGTCCGAGACAGTTTATAAACAACATTTGTTTATATATGTGGACATGAGGCTTCACATTATCATTGCCAGGAATGTAGACACAAAGACCTGTGTCCAGAGTTATGTCCGAGACGGTTTATAAACAACATTTGTTTATATATGTGGACATGAGGCTTCACATTATCATTGTCAGGAATGTAGACACAAAGACCTGTGTCCAGAGTTATGTCCTAGACAGTTTATAAACAACATTTGTTGATATATGTGGACATGAGGCTTCACATTATCATTTCCAGGAATGTAAACACAAAGACCTGTGTCCAGAGTTATGTCCGAGACAGTTTATAAACAACATTTGTTTATATATGTGGACATGAGGCTTCACATTATCATTGTCAGGAATGTAGACACAAAGACCTGTGTCCAGAGTTATGTCCGAGACAGTTTATAAACAACATTTGTTTATATATGTGGACATGAGGCTTCACATTATCATTGTCAGGAATGTAGACACAAAGACCTGTGTCCAGAGTTATGTCCTGGACAGTTTATAAACAACATTTGTTTATATATGTGGACATGAGGCTTCACATTATCATTGCCAGGAATGTGGACACAAATACCTGTGTCCAGAGTTATGTCCGAGACAGTTTATAAACAACATTTGTTTATATATGTGGACATGAGGCTTCACATTATCATCGTCAGGAATGTAGACACAAAGAACTGTGTCCAGAGTTATGTCCGAGACAGTTTATAAACAACATTTGTTTATATATGTGGACATGAGGCTTCACATTATCATTGCCAGGAATGTAGACACAAAGACCTGTGTCCAGAGTTATATTCGAGACAGTTTATAAACAACATTTGTTTATATATGTGGACATGAGGCTTCACATTATCATTGCCAGGAATGTAGACACAAAGACCTGTGTCCAGAGTTATGTCCCAGACAGTTTATAAACAACATTTGTTTATATATGTGGACATGAGGCTTCACATTATCATTGTCAGGAATGTAGACACAAATACCTGTGTCCAGAGTTATGTCCTGGACAGTTTATAAACAACATTTGTTTATATATGTGGACATGAGGCTTCACATTATCATTGTCAGGAATGTAGACACAAAGACCTGTGGCCAGAGTTATGTCCGAGACAGTTTATAAACAACATTTGTTTATATATGTGGACATGAGGCTTCACATTATCATTGCCAGGAATGTAGACACAAAGACCTGTGTCCAGAGTTATGTCCGAGACAGTTTATAAACAACATTTGTTTATATATGTGGACATGAGGCTTCACATTATCATTTCCAGGAATGTAGACACAAAGACCTGTGTCCAGAGTTATGTCCTAGACAGTTTATAAACAACATTTGTTTATATATGTGGACATGAGGCTTCACATTATCATTGCCAGGAATGTAGACACAAAGACCTGTGTCCAGAGTTATGTCCTAGACAGTTTATAAACAACATTTGTTTATATATGTGGACATGAGGCTTCACATTATCATTTCCAGGAATGTAAACACAAAGACCTGTTTCCAGAGTTATGTCCTAGACAGTTTATAAACAACATTTGTTTATATATGTGGACATGAGGCTTCACATTATCATTGTCAGGAATGTAGACACAAAGACCTGCGTCCAGAGTTATGTCCGAGACAGTTTATAAACAACATTTGTTTATATATGTGGACATGAGGCTTCACATTATCATTGCCAGGAATGTAGACACAAAGACCTGTGTCCAGAGTTATGTCCGAGACAGTTTATAAACAACATTTGTTTATATATGTGGACATGAGGCTTCACATTATCATTGCCAGGAATGTAGACACAAAGACCTGTGTCCAGAGTTATGTCCGAGACAGTTTATAAACAACATTTGTTTATATATGTGTACATGGGGCTTCACATTATCATTGTCAGGAATGTAGACACAAAGACCTGTGTCCAGAGTTATGTCCGAGACAGTTTATAAACAACATTTGTTTATATATGTGGACATGAGGCTTCACATTATCATTGCCAGGAATGTGGACACAAATACCTGTGTCCAGAGTTATGTCCGAGACAGTTTATAAACAACATTTGTTTATATATGTGGACATGAGGCTTCACATTATCATCGTCAGGAATGTAGACACAAAGAACTGTGTCCAGAGTTATGTCCGAGACAGTTTATAAACAACATTTGTTTATATATGTGGACATGAGGCTTCACATTATCATTGCCAGGAATGTAGACACAAAGACCTGTGTCCAGAGTTATATTCGAGACAGTTTATAAACAACATTTGTTTATATATGTGGACATGAGGCTTCACATTATCATTGCCAGGAATGTAGACACAAAGACCTGTGTCCAGAGTTATGTCCCAGACAGTTTATAAACAACATTTGTTTATATATGTGGACATGAGGCTTCACATTATCATTGTCAGGAATGTAGACACAAATACCTGTGTCCAGAGTTATGTCCTGGACAGTTTATAAACAACATTTGTTTATATATGTGGACATGAGGCTTCACATTATCATTGTCAGGAATGTAGACACAAAGACCTGTGGCCAGAGTTATGTCCGAGACAGTTTATAAACAACATTTGTTTATATATGTGGACATGAGGCTTCACATTATCATTGCCAGGAATGTAGACACAAAGACCTGTGTCCAGAGTTATGTCCGAGACAGTTTATAAACAACATTTGTTTATATATGTGGACATGAGGCTTCACATTACCATTTCCAGGAATGTAGACACAAAGACCTGTGTCCAGAGAGATGTCCTAGACAGTTTATAAACAACATTTGTTTATATATGTGGACATGAGGCTTCACATTATCATTGCCAGGAATGTAGACACAAAGACCTGTGTCCAGAGTTATGTCCTAGACAGTTTATAAACAACATTTGTTTATATATGTGGACATGAGGCTTCACATTATCATTTCCAGGAATGTAAACACAAAGACCTGTTTCCAGAGTTATGTCCTAGACAGTTTATAAACAACATTTGTTTATATATGTGGACATGAGGCTTCACATTATCATTGTCAGGAATGTAGACACAAAGACCTGCGTCCAGAGTTATGTCCGAGACAGTTTATAAACAACATTTGTTTATATATGTGGACATGAGGCTTCACATTATCATTGCCAGGAATGTAGACACAAAGACCTGTGTCCAGAGTTATGTCCTAGACAGTTTATAAACAACATTTGTTTATATATGTGGACATGAGGCTTCACATTATCATTGTCAGGAATGTAGACACAAAGACCTCTGTCCAGAGTTATGTCCTAGACAGTTTATAAACAACATTTGCTTATATATGTGGACATGAGGCTTCACATTATCATTGCCAGGAATGTAGACACAAAGACCTGTGTCCAGAGTTATGTCCGAGACAGTTTATAAACAACATTTGTTTATATATGTGGACATGAGGCTTCACATTATCATTGTCAGGAATGTAGACACAAAGACCTGTGTCCAGAGTTATGTCCGAGACAGTTTATAAACAACATTTGTTTATATATGTGGACATGAGGCTTCACATTATCATTGTCAGGAATGTAGACACAAAGACCTGTGTCCAGAGTTATGTCCGAGACAGTTTATAAACAATATTTGTTTATATATGTGGACATGAGGCATCACATTATCATTGTCAGGAATGTAGACACAAAGACCTGTGTCCAGAGTTATGTCTGAGACAGTTTATAAACAACATTTGTTTATATATGTGGACATGAGGCTTCACATTATCATTGTCAGGAATGTAGACACAAAGACCTGTGTCCAGAGTTATGTCCGAGACAGTTTATAAACAACATTTGTTTATATATGTGGACATGAGGCTTCACATTATCATTGTCAGGAATGTAGACACAAAGACCTGTGTCCAGAGTTATGTCCTAGACAGTTTATAAACAACATTTGTTTATATATGTGGACATGAGGCTTCACATTATCATTGTCAGGAATGTAGACACAAAGACCTGTGTCCAGAGTTATGTCCGAGACAGTTTATAAACAACATTTGTTTATATATGTGGACATGAGGCTTCACATTATCATTGTCAGGAATGTAGACACAAAGACCTGTGTCCAGAGTTATGTCCGAGACAGTTTATAAACAACATTTGTTTATATATGTGGACATGAGGCTTCACATTATCATTGTCAGGAATGTAGACACAAAGACCTGTGTCCAGAGTTATGTCCGAGACAGTTTATAAACAACATTTGTTTATATATGTGGACATGAGGCTTCACATTATCATTGTCAGGAATGTAGACACAAAGACCTGTGTCCAGAGTTATGTCCGAGACAGTTTATAAACAACATTTGTTTATATATGTGGACATGAGGCTTCACATTATCATTGTCAGGAATGTAGACACAAAGACCTGTGTCCAGAGTTATGTCCTAGACAGTTTATAAACAACATTTGTTTATATATGTGGACATGAGGCTTCACATTATCATTGTCAGGAATGTAGACACAAAGACCTCTGTCCGGAGTTATGTCCTAGACAGTTTATAAACAACATTTGTTTATATATGTGGACATGAGGCTTCACATTATCATTGCCAGGAATGTAGACACAAAGACCTGTGTCCAGAGTTATGTCCTAGACAGTTTATAAACAACATTTGTTTATATATGTGGACATGAGGCTTCACATTATCATTGTCAGGAATGTAGACACAAAGACCTGTGTCCAGAGTTATGTCCTAGACAGTTTATAAACAACATTTGTTTATATATGTGGACATGAGGCTTCACATTATCATTTCCAGGAATGTAGAAACAAAGACCTGTGTCCAGAGTTATGTCCTAGACAGTTTATAAACAACATTTGTTTATATATGTGGACATGAGGCTTCACATTATCATTGCCAGGAATGTAGACACAAAGACCTGTGTCCAGAGTTATGTCCTAGACAGTTTATAAACAACATTTGTTTATATATGTGGACATGAGGCTTCACATTATCATTTCCAGGAATGTAAACACAAAGACCTGTTTCCAGAGTTATGTCCTAGACAGTTTATAAACAACATTTGTTTATATATGTGGACATGAGGCTTCACATTATCATTGTCAGGAATGTAGACACAAAGACCTGCGTCCAGAGTTATGTCCGAGACAGTTTATAAACAACATTTGTTTATATATGTGGACATGAGGCTTCACATTATCATTGCCAGGAATGTAGACACAAAGACCTGTGTCCAGAGTTATGTCCTAGACAGTTTATAAACAACATTTGTTTATATATGTGGACATGAGGCTTCACATTATCATTGTCAGGAATGTAGACACAAAGACCTCTGTCCAGAGTTATGTCCTAGACAGTTTATAAACAACATTTGTTTATATATGTGGACATGAGGCTTCACATTATCATTGCCAGGAATGTAGACACAAAGACATGTGTCCAGAGTTATGTCCGAGACAGTTTATAAACAACATTTGTTTATATATGTGGACATGAGGCTTCACATTATCATTGCCAGGAATGTAGACACAAAGACCTGTGTCCAGAGTTATGTCCGAGACAGTTTATAAACAACATTTGTTTATATATGTGGACATGAGGCTTCACATTATCATTGTCAGGAATGTAGACACAAAGACCTGTGTCCAGAGTTATGTCCGAGACAGTTTATAAACAACATTTGTTTATATATGTGGACATGAGGCTTCACATTATCATTGTCAGGAATGTAGACACAAAGACCTGTGTCCAGAGTTATGTCCGAGACAGTTTATAAACAATATTTGTTTATATATGTGGACATGAGGCATCACATTATGATTGTCAGGAATGTAGACACAAAGACCTGTGTCCAGAGTTATGTCTGAGACAGTTTATAAACAACATTTGTTTATATATGTGGACATGAGGCTTCACATTATCATTGTCAGGAATGTAGACACAAAGACCTGTGTCCAGAGTTATGTCCGAGACAGTTTATAAACAACATTTGTTTATATATGTGGACATGAGGCTTCACATTATCATTGTCAGGAATGTAGACACAAAGACCTGTGTCCAGAGTTATGTCCTAGACAGTTTATAAACAACATTTGTTTATATATGTGGACATGAGGCTTCACATTATCATTGTCAGGAATGTAGACACAAAGACCTGTGTCCAGAGTTATGTCCGAGACAGTTTATAAACAACATTTGTTTATATATGTGGACATGAGGCTTCACATTATCATTGTCAGGAATGTAGACACAAAGACCTGTGTCCAGAGTTATGTCCGAGACAGTTTATAAACAACATTTGTTTATATATGTGGACATGAGGTTTCACATTATCATTGTCAGGAATGTAGACACAAAGACCTGTGTCCAGAGTTATGTCCTAGACAGTTTATAAACAACATTTGTTTATATATGTGGACATGAGGCTTCACATTATCATTGTCAGGAATGTAGACACAAAGACCTCTGTCCGGAGTTATGTCCTAGACAGTTTATAAACAACATTTGTTTATATATGTGGACATGAGGCTTCACATTATCATTGCCAGGAATGTAGACACAAAGACCTGTGTCCAGAGTTATGTCCGAGACAGTTTATAAACAACATTTGTTTATATATGTGGACATGAGGCTTCACATTATCATTGCCAGGAATGTAGACACAAAGACCTGTGTCCAGAGTTATGTCCGAGACAGTTTATAAACAACATTTGTTTATATATGTGGACATGAGGCTTCACATTATCATTGTCAGGAATGTAGACACAAAGACCTGTGTCCAGAGTTATGTCCGAGACAGTTTATAAAGAACATTTGTTTATATATGTGGACATGAGGCTTCACATTATCATTGTCAGGAATGTAGACACAAAGACCTGTGTCCAGAGTTATGTCCGAGACAGTTTATAAACAACATTTGTTTATATATGTGGACATGAGGCTTCACATTATCATTGTCAGGAATGGAGACACAAAGACCTGTGTCCAGAGTTATGTCCGAGACAGTTTATAAACAACATTTGTTTATATATGTGGACATGAGGCTTCACATTATCATTGTCAGGAATGTAGACACAAAGACCTGTGTCCAGAGTTATGTCCGAGAAAGTTTATAAACAACATTTGTTTATATATGTGGACATGAGGCTTCACATTATCATTGTCAGGAATGTAGACACAAAGACCTCTGTCCAGAGTTATGTCCTGGACAGTTTATAAACAACATTTGTTTATATATATGGACATGAGGCTTCACATTATCATTGTCAGGAATGTAGACACAAAGACCTGTGTCCAGAGTTATGTCCGAGACAGTTTATAAACAACATTTGTTTATATATGTGGACATGAGGCTTCACATTATCATTGTCAGGAATGTAGACACAAAGACCTGTGTCCAGAGTTATGTCCGAGACAGTTTATAAACAACATTTGTTTATATATGTGGACATGAGGCTTCACATTATCATTGCCAGGAATGTAGACACAAAGACCTGTGTCCAGAGTTATGTCCGAGACAGTTTATAAACAACATTTGTTTATATATGTGGGCATGAGGCTTCACATTATCATTGCCAGGAATGTAGACACAAAGACCTGTGTCCAGAGTTATGTCCGAGACAGTTTATAAACAGCATTTGTTTATATATGTGGGCATGAGGCTTCACTTTATCATTGTCAGGAATGTAGACACAAAGACCTGTGTCCAGAGCTATGTCCGAGACAGTTTATAAACAACATTTGTTTATATATGTGGACATGAGGCTTCACATTATCATTGTCAGGAATGTAGACACAAAGACCTGTGTCCAGAGTTATGTCCTAGACAGTTTATAAACAACATTTGTTTATATATGTGGACATGAGGCTTCACATTATCATTGCCAGGAATGTAGACACAAAGACCTGTGTCCAGAGTTATGTCCGAGACAGTTTATAAACAACATTTGTTTATATATGTGGACATGAGGCTTCACATTATCATTGTCAGGAATGTAGACACAAAGACCTGTGTCCAGAGTTATGTCCGAGACAGTTTATAAACAACATTTGTTTATATATGTGGACATGAGGCTTCACATTATCATTGTCAGGAATGTAGACACAAAGACCTGTGTCCAGAGTTATGTCCTAGACAGTTTATAAACAACATTTGTTTATATATGTGGACATGAGGCTTCACATTATCATTGTCAGGAATGTAGACACAAAGACCTGTGTCCAGAGTTATGTCCTAGACAGTTTATAAACAACATTTGTTTATATATGTGGACATGAGGCTTCACATTATCATTGTCAGGAACGTAGACACAAAGACCTGTGTCCAGAGTTATGTCCGAGACAGTTTATAAACAACATTTGTTTATATATGTGGACATGAGGCTTCACATTATCATTGTCAGGAATGTTGACACAAAGACCTGTGTCCAGAGTTATGTCCTGGACAGTTTATAAACAACATTTGTTTATATATGTGGACATGAGGCTTCACATTATCATTGCCAGGAATGTAGACACAAAGACCTGTGTCCAGAGTTATGTCCTGGACAGTTTATAAACAACATTTGTTTATATATGTGGACATGAGGCTTCACATTATCATTGTCAGGAATGTAGACACAAAGACCTGTGTCCAGAGTTATGTCCTAGACAGTTTATAAACAACATTTGTTTATATATGTGGACATGAGGCTTCACATTATCATTGCCAGGAATGCAGACACAAAGACCTGTGTCCAGAGTTATGTCCTAGACAGTTTATAAACAACATTTGTTTATATATGTGTACATGAGGCTTCACATTATCATTGTCAGGAATGTAGACACAAAGACCTGTGTCCAGAGTTATGTCCGAGACAGTTTATAAACAACATTTGTTTATATATGTGGATATGAGGCTTCACATTATCATTGTCAGGAATGTAGACACAAAGACCTGTGTCCAGAGTTATGTCCGAGACAGTTTATAAACAACATTTGTTGATATATGTGGACATGAGGCTTCACATTATCATTGTCAGGAATGTAAACACAAAGACCTGTGTCCAGAGTTATGTCTGAGACAGTTTATAAACAACATTTGTTTATATATGTGGACATGAGGCTTCACATTATCATTGTCAGGAATGTAGACACAAAGACCTCTGTCCAGAGTTATGTCCGAGACAGTTTATAAACAACATTTGTTTATATATGTGGACATGAGGCTTCACATTATCATTGTCAGGAATGTAGACACAAAGACCTGTGTCCAGAGTTACGTCCGAGACAGTTTATAAACAACATTTGTTTATATATGTGGACATGAGGCTTCACATTATCATTGCCAGGAATGTAGACACAAAGACCTGTGTCCAGAGTTATGTCCGAGACAGTTTATAAACAACATTTGTTTATATATGTGGACATGAGGCTTCACATTATCATTGCCAGGAATGTAGACACAAAGACCTGTGTCCAGAGTTATGTCCGAGACAGTTTATAAACAACATTTGTTTATATATGTGGACATGAGGCTTCACATTATCATTGTCAGGAATGTAGACACAAAGACCTGTGTCCAGAGTTATGTCCTAGACAGTTTATAAACAACATTTGTTTATATATGTGGACATGAGGCTTCACATTATCATTGTCAGGAATGTAGACACAAATACCTGTGTCCAGATTGATGTCCTAGACAGTTTATAAACAACATTTGTTTATATATGTGGACATGAGGCTTCACATTATCATTGTCAGGAATGTAGACACAAATACCTGTGTCCAGAGTTATGTCCGAGACAGTTTATAAACAACATTTGTTTATATATGTGGACATGAGGCTTCACATTATCATTGTCAGGAATGTAGACACAAAGACCTGTGTCCAGAGTTATGTCCGAGACAGTTTATAAACAACATTTGTTTATATATGTGGGCATGAGGCTTCACATTATCATTGTCAGGATTGTAGACACAAAGACCTGTGTCCAGAGTTATGTCCTAGACAGTTTATAAACAATATTTGTTTATATATGTGGACATGAGGCTTCACATTATCATTGTCAGGAATGAAGACACAAATACCTCTGTCCAGAGTTATGTCCGAGACAGTTTATAAACAACATTTGTTTATATATGTGGACATGAGGCTTCACATTATCATTGCCAGGAAGGTAGACACAAAGACCTGTGTCCAGAGTTATGTCCGAGACAGTTTATAAACAACATTTGTTTATATATGTGGACATGAGGCTTCACATTATCATTGTCAGGAATGTAGACACAAAGACCTGTGTCCAGAGTTATGTCCTAGGCAGTTTATAAACAACATTTGTTTATATATGTGGACATGAGGCTTCATATTATCATTGTCAGGAATGTAGACACAAATACCTGTGTCCAGAGTTATGTCCTAGACAGTTTATAAACAACATTTGTTTATATATGTGGACATGAGGCTTCACATTATCATTGTCAGGAATG